>NW_008357164.1:267822-280805 GCF_000622305.1 Nannospalax galili
GGTTCCCCAGGTGTCTGGGGCCCCAAGACTAGGAATGGCGCAGGGCCCAAACTAGGAGTATAGAATGGCGGGCAGGGGGGGGTGGAAGGGTGAATGAGGCTTAGGGAGTCCCGGCGGTGCGAAGAGCTGCGCTATAGACTTACCCCAAGAGGCCTGAGGATAGTAGTGCAGCTGGTGTTTACTTTTAAACGTATTTCATTGTGGTCTGATAGAAGGCATGGAATTATTCCAATTTTTTGTATTAGTTGAGATTTGTTTTGTGCCCCAGTATGTGGTCAGTTTTAGAGAAAGAAACCATGGGCTGTTGAATAGAAAGTATATTCTTTGGTGCTTGTGTGGAATATTCATTCAGTAGATGTCTATTAGGTCCATTTGATGTATGGTACTATTTAATTCAAATGTCTGTTTATTTTGTCTATTGGAGATATTGGGGTATTGAAGTCAACTACCATTAGTGAGTTGAGATTAATCTGTGCCTTAAATCCTATAGTACTGTTTTTATGAAATTGTTTGCACCAGAATTGGGTGCATGTATGTTCATGATATAAAACCTTCTTGCTCAGTTGTTCATTGATCAAAATGAAGTGACCCTCTATTTTGTTTGATTACTTTTAGTTTGAAGTCAATTTTGTCAAATATAATGATTGCAACACCTGCTTGTTTCTTAGTCATATTTGCTTGGACTTTTTTTTCCATCATTTTACCTTAAGGTAGTGCCTACCCTTGACGGTGAGATTAGTTTCTTGTAGACAACAAAAAGTTGGATTTTGTTTCTTAATCCTTTTGACTAGGAGTTGAGGACTTTGATATTTAGTTATTTTTGAAAGATGTGTGTGTGTGTGTGTGTGTGTGTGTGTGTGTTGGTTATCATCATTTCAATTTATGTTTGCATTTTTTATCTAATTTTGTTTCTACAATTATACCTTTATTTATTTTCTTTCTGTTGCCTCTTGGGCATAGTTGTTTCTTTCTTCAGTCCTTTGTATTTCTTTTGAGTATTCTCTGTAGGGCTGGTTTCACGGACATTAATTCTTTCAGCCTACTTTTGTCATGGAAGATTTTTCTTCTTCAATTGTAACGGATGCTTTTGCTAGGTAAAGTACTTTGAGTTAGCGTCTATAATCATTTAGAACTTGGCATACTTTGGTCCATGCTCTTCTGGCTTTCATAGTTTTTGTTGAAAAGTCAACTGTAATTCTGATGTGTTTTCCTTTATACGTGAATTGTTGTTTTTCTCTTGCAGCTTTCACTATTCTCTTTTTGTTTCGTATATTTAGTGTTTTCACTATTATATGCCATGGGGAGTTTCTTTTCTGGTCATCTGTTTGGTGTTTTATGTGCTTCTTGTACTTGTATGGGTATGTGTTTTCTTAATTTTGGCAAATTTTCTTCTATAATCCTGTTAAAGTTTTGGTAAATGCCATTTATCTGAGACTCTTCTCCTTCTCTCCGCCTTCAATGTATAAATTTGGTCTTTTTATGATGTTCCACATTTCCTATATATTCCATTTCTGTTTTTCGAAATAATTTCATGTTCTTTGTTTGAGTGGTCCAGTTCTTCAACTTTCTGATTTCCATTTCATTCATCCTATTAGTGAGGCTTTCACCTGTCATTTCAAATTGGCTTATTGATTTTTTTTTTATTCCTTCATTTCAGCCCATTTTCTTAAATATTTCTATTTTGTGAATTCAGTGAAAAGTTTATTCCTATATCCTCTTTTAGTCCTTTGAGTTGTTTGTTTGTGTATTCTTTAAATTCACTGAATTCTTTGATCATGTTTATGATCATTCTTTTGAATTCTGTGTCCTGGATTATCTCTAGGGGCTTCTTATTGTATAACTCTTCTATAGGACTAGTGTTGTCTGATGGGGACATATTATTTTGGTTTCTCATACTATTATTTTTCTTGTGGTTTTAGCATGTGCAGTTTGGTTTTTGCTTGTGATTCTGGTATGAAGCTCAAGTCTTCCTTTGTTGAGTTGAAGTCTGATTCTGTTTGTTTTATTGATGTTCCTTGGTTGCTTTCTGATTGGATATGAAAACTTGGTTGACCTAGGCTTCAGGTTCTCTCTTTTGATTTTATAGGGAAGGGACCAAATGGCTCCAGTCAGGCTACTCAGGGGTTTTCCAGGAGGGCAAAGCAGCCCTTGCTATTTAGGAGCACTTCAGTAACCTGAGATGGATGGTATCAAGGTCTAAGTAGAGGAGACGAACAATGGATGTGTTGGGCCCTACTTGTCAACAGGGAAGCCCTGGACCAGTGGGAGGGTCTGCAGATGGTCCCAAAGCAGGGGGATGGGCATGGCATGATTTGGCCGGCTCATTCTAGCCTCCAAGCCAAGCTCTCTCAAGCAGTCTCAAAAGGTCTATGCCTCTACCAGCCAGCAGGGAAAAACATTTTTACTTTAAAAACACGTTTTGTGTTTTTCATTTTTCCTCTCATGTTGGGCTTAGAATCCAGGGCCTTGTGCATCGGTGTTTCATGTCACCGTTATCACTTTCTCAGTTTCCTCACAACATTTTCAAACATGACTGGTAGTTGATTTTCTGTTATTTGTCTTGGTTCTTTTTATGGTTTCTGTTCCTCACATTTCTAGCTATCTTAGTTTGCAGGATGAACATTATATTTTGAAAAGTTGAATGCTAAAATAATACAAGACTAAGACTTATGCTACTTGTTTCCAAAGATTTTTATTTATTTATTTTTTGTAAGATGTATGCAGCCCTACAAATCAGAGTTGACTTTAAGGAAACTTCCTGTGTCATGCATATGGCTCTCTCCAGTACATTTTTCTCAAAAACAGTATCTGACAAATGCACCTTTCTCCATTTTGACTCAATTTGACAAAAAACCCACATTTCTATTTACTTTTAGAGTCCATACACGTTCAAGGAGTTGGGAAGAATTCATCATTGAGTCATGCCACCGAGTCATAATTATGGCAGGATTAATTATTCTTAAAAGAGTAAAAACATTTAACAAATACAGTTATAATGTGAATGTGACTACTATGTGGATTTGCAGTAGAGAAAGAAGGTGAACTCAGCTCTGGAAACAACAAGGAAAAGTAGGGAGAGCCACAAATCAGGGTTTGTGGGGAGATTTGTGGATAGGGAATTATTAATAGGAAGCATTAGCTATGAGGTGTTTCTTGGTCGTCCAACCTAAAAGATTCTTATTGATAGCAGGCCAGGATGACCATATGGCATCTTGGGACGATGAGACCCTATTAGATAGGATGATGAGATTTCTAGAGATGGGTAAGATTCTGGCAGAACCAGCTTGGTAAGATCCTTGCCCAAACTGGGACTTCCTAAGACTGGACTTTTGTGGTTTCAGATGAATGTGACTAAAATTTGGTCATGGAGAGATCTTTATCAAGGAGAATGAAAATCATAGTTGCTAACAAAGTTACTTTTCCTAGTAGCAAGAAGACTGATATGAGTTGTCATTCCCTGAGTACTTGCCATGAGCCAGCTGCTATTCTAAATTCTGTACCCATTGTCACATTGTTGACTACAAAAGCACATTCAAACTATGCAGGCTCCCAAATGTCTACCTAGAAATGGACATCATTATGACCAATGCACAAAAGGTATTATTCTATTCATATCATCTTACAAGGAATAGGAGAAAACAGGCTTATGATTTTCCATGAGAGAAAATTATAGAATTAATGAATCAATGATTAAGTCAATTAGTGGAGTTATGAGAGAAATGCTCAAATCTTCCCTCAGGTACCACAGCCAGCAGATTTTTGATCCATTTCCCTCACACTCTTCATTGTCAGTCACTGAGATGGAGATACCACTTTTAAAATGGAGTCCATTATCTTCATGAAGGGCTGTAGTATCCAGTCATCAGTTTGCTATCAACTAGTCTTCTTTGACCTTCATGTTTAACATGAGGTATAAATGCCTTTCGTTGACCAGTCATTTAACACATTATCTCTGTCTTCTCTCAACTTATGCCTTATAATATGAGTCTTACTTGGGACTTGGTATTGCTATTCTTCCTAAACATTTATTCTTGAAATACATTTTTTTCTCTTTTCATCTTTCTTCCTTTGGGCTTTCATTCTGGACTCTTTGCACAGTTGTAAGAAACCAAGACTTTTTCTCACAATTGCATAATTAGGCAAGTTTTTCTTTTCTATATTAAGAAAATGTCTTCAGAGTAAGGTAGGTATCCTTTTGGCTAGTTATGAGAATGAGGTTCCTAACATTAAAATGAATATTTCCTCAAGTATTCAATTATTAAAAACATAGAGGATGTGTGTAAAGCATTTAACCCAGTGCTTGACTTATAATAAGCATTCAATAAATGACAATTTATATCAATATTGCTATTACCAATAATGATAATCATACCACTAATAATACTAATATATCAGATTTCCAAATACAAGGTGTGGATATTTCCTTCATGGATGACTTGGCTGTGATGACATTATAAGAAGGTGAGACAGTGTAGTATTGACTTAAGGGTGTTCCTCTCTCTCTGGCTCGGCCCTGCTTTCAAGGTCAGAGAGCCTCTTTAGAATAGTGTTTGCCACTAAGTATGTATAAAGACCAATATGTCATCAGTGCCTAAAAGGCTATTTGGCAACAGCTGTGACAGTATAAGAAACATCAGTTTCTGGTGAGATTAATGTTGGAAATAACAGCTACAGTCTAGGATTTCAACATATGTCCCAAATTTTGGGAAGACCAGGACAAGACAACATGGGAAGAGACTTGATGTGCATTTTAAAAATGAAATTAGGTTTCAAAATAACTTAAAAATAGATTGTACAGGAAGCTCCTGGGTGAATGAAATTGAAACTGTAAAGACAATTCTTTGTGGAAGAGCTTTAACAACAATCATATGGATTAATTTTTGCCTATAGCAAAATAGGTTTGATTTCATAGGGTTGGAAAAGGATTAAATATGACAGAAATTCTTGTGTTTGCTCTCATAAGGGTAAGTCAATCCTTTAACCAAGGGCAATTTAGGGGCCAAATTTGACAGTTACAATGGTGGAGACAGATTAAGAACAAGGGTTTAGGATGCTCTCAATGTGACAGAGGTGTTGAATTACTGAGTACTGTTTAGGAACTATGAAAACTGTTGTGTATGTTGCTATATCAGCAGAAATCCTCGAGCAAGTTATGTAAGCAGTCAGCAGCATGGAATTTGATATTGTTGACTGAGGAGTTAGGTCATGCATTCACTAGAAGAATATTGAAATTTGAACAGTCATCCTATTGTTCAAGACAAAACTTTATAAGCAAATGAAAGATCCAGATGTTAATTTATCTTTAACTTAAGTCTGACAGGTAGAAAGTGCAGAGCAATTCATCTTTACTGCCAGAGATAGAACTAAGTAAAGGAAGGCTTTCAATGTACTTATAAACATGGCTGGCAGGATCATTAGATGAGCTAATTCTTATGCTATCTTTGCAGGAGAAGCAAGTAAGCTTTTCTGTTCTTGATGAAATCCCAGAACTATGGATCATAAGTCTCAGAGGCTTCAAACTGATATGAATACAGAGATGCACCAAGATTGATACTCTTCCTTAGGAAAATGAGCCATATATAGTGTTTTCTGTGCATTCTTAAGATTTTCTCAGATGGTTACATTAGGCACAAGTTGCCTTGGGAGATATGTCTTGAAAGATCTGAATCGACTTCTATTTAGAACTAGAGTTGCACTTTCTGAGCTTCAACAACAAAGCTCAATGTATTTTCAGTGTAATTACCAATATTGAGGATTATGGCCACCTAACTTGGCAGTCTATTACTCTTTCTTTGGCTCACTCCTTTAATCATGGGCAGTTTAGGGGCCAACTTTGACAGCTGCAATGAGGGAGACAGATTGAGAACAAGGCTTTGGGATGAGATACATTTTCTCTAGCTTTTGTGTCAAAGCAATTGGCAATCTATTAGAAAGTTTCATTGTCTACATCAAAGCCAAGAGGCTGTAATGTACCATCTTTCTGGCTCAAGTAACAATAGGATAAAGTGCTTGTGATAAAACCTCATTATATTCACATCCATGGGATCAAAGAAGGAGAAAAATGACCTATGTTACTGGACTTATTTCTCTGGAGGTTAGAAGTCCATGAGCAATTCAGCAACAGTGTCATGTGACTTGCAAAGACTTCAGGCTCTCACAAGTTTTCCTTTAGCTGTACCTGAACCCCTTTGGCATGGCTGCAACAGAAGGAACAATGGTGGCAGGAAATCACACAGCAACAATAAAATCAACCTTTTCTGGACCTCACACATTGGGTCATTCTGATTCAGTATCTCTCTATACCAATACTCCTTTTAGTTCATTTTGTTGTTGAGATGGGGACTTGCTATGTAACTCAGGCGGACCTTGAACTTGTAATTCTCCAGCTTCAGCTTCAGAGTCACAGGCATGCGTCATCACACCATCTCTGTTTAGTTATTTTGCACTCGGTACCTCCCTTCCTTTCTACTCATCCCTCCAGGTACCATAAACCAAGCTCACATAACTCCACTTTTACGTTCCACACTGGTGGAGATCCAATTGAAATATGAATAAGTATTATTTATCTTAGTTCTGTGGTTGTTTAGGGTTCAAAGGCCAATCTATCTGCTTAGACATTGCTGTAGAAAAACAGAGTATTGGAAATCTGGAGCAATTCTCCTTCTGAACTGAAATTCTGAATGCTTCTTTGAAAGAAAAAGAGTCAAGTTCCCTATTTGTTGATAGTTGACAAGAAAATGAAGATGGAGTTTGTACCACGAGTCACTGTTCTTGACTCCTCTTGTCCAGCTTCTCATTGGACCATAACCACCATCTCTCCTAACTCAACAATATGAGGCTCTGCCTTTTCTTTGACTCTATCTTTCACATTTTAAAGAAATACTTTGGCTAGGAATAGATGAAACTTTGTAGTTAAAGGCAGTGACCCCCTTTGTAGTGAAGCAAGAGAGTGCTCTTATAATTGACCATCCGGTATCTGCAGGTAACTAGTAACAGCTACAACAGAGTTTAACTCTCCCTTAAAAAAACAATGACTTGATTTCAAATTATGTATATGTGTGTGTGCATGTTGGCAGGATATGTTCATGTGAGACAGGTATCTTTGGGGGCCAGAGATATTGGATCCCCCTGGAGCTGGAGTCTGCTGTGAACCAAACTTGGATCCTCTGCAACAGAAGCACATGCTCTTAACTGCTGAACCATCTCTCCAGCCCCATTAACTCCCTTCTTTTTATAATTTTTAGTGGATTTAGATATTAAAGTGAAGGAGTATCAGAACTGAACTTCCGATCTGGGCATAGAAGATACTTTCCTATAACTATCCTAGTTTCCAACTTATTAAAAATACTCTTTAGCATTGGCTCAAAAACAGACTTTTGTTTGTGAATGTTCTCAAAACATACTTTATAAAAATTTCAAAACTAATTATCCTAACTCTGGATATATAATGAATAAAATTCGTAATTGAAGCCTTTACATGACTTTCTTGAACATTCTTTCTGAGTTTTCTTTCTTAAGTTAGAGGGTTAGTTACTAACCCTTTGTCACACACTGCCATTCTCCTTGTTACAAAATTGAATCGTACACTGGAATGCCCCTTATCTAACGTGACTGCCTAATTATTAAGATACTCTTTTTTTCTTCCAGCTGTTTTCTTCCCCAGTAAACAAACTGTTAAGTTCACCTGGCATCCATTTGCACTTCATTGCTTCTAGACAGCAGGTTCTCTGCAGAAATGAACTGCTTCTGGGTACTTGTAATCTCCAAGGGCAAAAGAAACAAATGTGTGCATGATTCCTCTAATTTAAAACAACAATAACAACAAAAGAAACCCCACACCTTCTTCAAATAGCTCATACACTAATAACGGGCACAACATGGTTTCCTAAACCCTGTTATATAAAGACAAAGAAACTGTTCCCGGAATCACTCAAATCATTTATTTGACATTTTATGATATGATTTTATTTAATGGAAACAAAGCCATCCTTTTCAGATAATGTGATCATCAAGTATCAAGGACATACACATACTGTGGCCTGTCAATAATGCACAACTGATCTACATTCTGACTAACCACAGTAATATGATTAAAAAGTTAACAGGAGACGTTTTGATTTATTTTTCAACTGACTTGACTTTGTCTTGTCTGGCTGCATTTCAGACTATGAAAACAGGATCATAATGGCATAACATTTTGCTTTTTCTATCTGTGGCTTCTGAGAAGCAGATTTTTTTTTTTTTTAGCATGTATCAGAATTGCAATCTGAGGTCTCTACATCTCCCGTGACTGACTTGTGCATTGAGTTTCAATCTCTGTTGCTCCCATTAATCCCCAGGGAAAAGTCACAAGGGAGAATTCAACGTATACTTAGGAACAGGAGTGAATTCCTGTATACTTAGGAACATGACTGAAAATAAGAAGAAATTAGAAATATATCTCAGAAAGGAATTCTTTATTCTTTCTGTAGACAAGGGGGTCAGGAGATTGCTCTTGGAAGCATTATAAACTTGGATCAGAGAGCCAAGTCTACCAGTGTTATCTCTATGATGGGTGGATAAGTTACCACCCTCTACTGATGGTATCCATCTTGTTAGGTTGCAGTAAAATATAAAGTGGTTAGCCCAGGACCTGACTCATACCGAGGCTAGAGCAACTGTTCATTTTTTATCTTATTACTGATAATAGAAGCCATTCATTGCATGTGCAGCTTATTGTATGACATACTTATTATGTTTCTTTCTTATACTTTGTTAGGTCTTTCAACATCTAGGAAATGTCAGGGCTACAAGCCACAGATGTTTCCATGAATTAATAGAAAGATGGCATCACCAACCAGGATAGACCTAGCAAAGATTTTGAATTTGGGAAAACAAAGATTCACCTCACTGATAACACATCACTGATAACAACAAACATTCTTTTATAAAATTGTTTTATTTCATTACCACCCTGTATGTCAGGATTGAGGAAATCAAGATTCAGATATTCTAAGTAACCTGCCTAAGATTACCTAGTAGGCTATGCTATAGTTTGAACTTGTGCTTTCCAGTGAAAATTGCTCTTATTTTCTGTCCTCTTTCCTTCTCTCACATATAGCTGCCTCTTTTTCTGTTTGCTTGCTTATTTGTTTTTGTTTGTTTGAGACATTGCATCACTATAGCCCAGGCTGGCCCCAAACTCACAATCCTCCTATACTCAGTAATACCTACACATAAGGGAGTGAAAACTATGTAGTCTTAAAACTAGACTGACAAAAGACAGATTAACACGAGACAAGCATGCAGCCATTTATTATCACATGCATAGTGCACACACATGGGAGTTCTCACAGAAGTGTAATTTACAGGGTAGTGCTAGGGTTTTATGCTTGAGTGTCCTTAAAAAATTCATGCTGAAATTTAGTTACCAATGCATTATCATTGAGTGGTAGGACCTGGAGGAGGTGTTGATTAGGATGAGCAACTTTATAGAAGGGCTGGTGGGAATGAGGTGGGTCCTGTTTGCTTTCACATCCTTTCACAATGTGATAGCCCACACTCAGGCCCTCTGGAGGATTCTGGGATCAAAGTACCATCCTGGAAGCAGAGACTTGTCATTTAGCAGACATGTGTAGCAATTTCTTCAGAAACGAAGACTTCCATTTTGGAGAGAAGCTCTTTAAGACATGGGATGTATATGAAACATCCTATGCTGCAGTGAAGCTCCTTAAGCTCAGGAAGTAAACAACTGAAAGGCTTCAGGAAGGTCCTGAAACTGAACGTGCATGTATAAGTAGTAAGCACTGCTCAGATACACTTAGATAAATTGAGCTGTCTAGGAGCATCTCAGCCCAGCCAAGCTTCCCAGAAGAGAAAGACAGAACTGTCTGGAAGAGGCTTAGGCCAAATGAAGTGCCTAGAGGAGACACTCTCCACCTGTCTAGTTGCCTGCAAGTTCTGTACTGAGCCCAAGGGTTCCAGCTTTCATGAACCATCACTTATACTGGGGTGAGCTTTGGTAATATGATTGTCTTTTAGTCATTTCTGCTCTTGTAAGTAACCCCTCATTCATACTCCTGTAAGTGCCCTCAGTAAAACTCATTGCTTCAACAAGATGGACTTTGGTGGCATCCTTACTTTGGTCTTCATCAGTTCCCCATCTGGAGTAAGTAGATGTTTGTTCACATCTTCTCAGGGACATATCACACAACACACATGGTCACTTCCCCACTTCTTGATCTTAGATCACTAAACCTCCAGAACTATGAAAAAAATGCACTTCTATTTTTTATAAATTATCTAATCTGTGGAACTTTGTTATAGTAGCAGGAGAAGACCATGACAGGTGGTTAGAACTTGGGCTTATATAGCATCCTTAAAAAAGAACAAGGGGACAGCAAGGTGGCTCAGTAATTAAAGGTGATTGCTGCCAAGCTTGGTGACCTGTGTTCCATCTCTGGAACCTAGATGGTGAAAGGAGAGAACCAACTCCTCCAAGTTGTCCTCCGAGCACCACACATTGCTGTGGGATGTGTCATAAATAAACAAAATTTCTTAAAAAACAGTATTTTTTTCAAAAAAGTCTAAGATAAAATGAACTACTTTTAGTTTCTGGCTAGTAAATTTGGAGGGGGTAAATGGATGGGGAATATAATGGAGGATGAATGCTAATTGGAAATGTTTGTTACAAAGCTTATCTGCTTGCCATCTTACCTGACAAAGGTCTAGAATTTTCTTTGCTTATTAACTTGTATTCACTCTGGTAGAGAAGGAAGAGGGGGAATATTTACAAATTTATGTTTTATTGTTAGGCAAGTCAGGGGAGGCAGAGAGCTTTGCACTGATCTGGATTCTCTTCAGTTGCCTTCAGTTAAAAAATAGTTCCTATGCCAAAGCGACACTGTTTAGAACAGCACATTCTGCTGCTCTTCACATTTCAGAGGGGAGATGTGCCTGGGCCCAGCTTTGATTTGCACAGATGTGACTTTTCACTTTTACTTGTTTATTTTTATTTTGAAATTATTGCCTTATTATCCATTTATTTTCTTATTGATTAATCGTGTCTGTGTGAGTGCATACCCATGCTACAGTGGGCAAGTGGAGATCAGCTGACAATTGCCGGAGATGAGTTCACTCTTTACACCGAGTGGGTCCTAGGGATTGAAACTAAAGTTGTTAGGCAGTCTAACAACTTGGCGCCATTACCCACTGAGTCATCCTGGTATTCTGACTTGGACAGTTTTTTTTTTTCAAAGATGAAGGAGCAGTGAGAAGGCTCAAGTAGGGCTTTAAGCACAGACTGGTGGTTAAAGTTTTAATTATTGAATTCTCAGGGGAAATGACTTTCTCATAGATTTTTGACAGAAGACTGTTGTACAAACCACAGCCTCACTGGGCTGGGAGGTCGAGTAGGGGTCATTTAACATGAACGTTGTTTAAAAAGTGGTATTTTGAGTCCCTAAGACAGTTGGCAGAAGATATGGATGTTTCTCCAGAGGGGAGAGGAAGAATTCATAACTATAAGATTTCCAAAGTTACTTTTCTCAGAGAGCATTCTGGGCCTGCCCCACATTTTATATAGAATACACAGCAAAATTCCCCAGAACTGAACTATCTCAGACTGTCACCTTAAAGGGGAAGTAGGGTCATTTTAAGAGTGTGGCCTTGAGCTCTGCTTCCCTGGGCCTGCAGGACCCACAGGCCTCTCTGACCAGCACGCTTCTCTATCTGACGTAAGTAGATTGGGCCCTCCACACCTTGACTCCCCCAGCCTCACTCACCCTCCCATCTCCCCCACTGTCTCTCTTCCTAGCCTGGGTCCTGTCCCATTCCTTGTGTTGGAGCCCCAGACACCTGGGGAACCACCACTGCTTTGTCCTGATCCTTTGCATCCAGAGCAACTCACTTCCTTCTCAGATCCCCAGGAGCACTGCTTCTGGGCCTGGCCCCGCACTCACCTCCCTCTGTTGCCCTGGGCCTGCAGGACTCACAGGTTTCTCCAGGGTAAGTCGATCTTGCCCTCCAAGCCTTGATTCTCCCAGCCTCACTCACCCTCCCATCTCCCCCGCCAGTCTCTCCTCCTAGCCTGGGCCCTGTCCCATTCCTTGTGTTTGCCCCAGACACTTGGGGAACCACCACTGCTTCCTGTTCCTGTGCATCCAGACCAATTCAGTTACTTCTCTGGTCCCTAGGGGTGCTCTGGGCCTGGCACCACCCTCACCTCCCTCTGCCTCCCTGGGTGTGCATAACCCGCCAGCCTCTTTCCTGGACTCCAGGGCTGACCGTTCCTCTTCCTCGTCCTTTGCATCCAGAACAACCCAGCTCCTCAATGCAGTCCCCAGGGCCCTTGGGGCAGCCTCACACCCCATCTTCCATTGCATCTCTGGGTGGCATGGCCGCCAGCTGTCCTAGACCAGCATCTTTCCTGGGCCCAGCTCCCAGGCCAGTCCAACCCCTAAATTCCTGAGGCCAAAATGGTTCCTGGAGGGATCCAGAGCTTAGGAGAAACCCTGAGAACATCTGATCCCCATCTGACTTGGTCCTCTGTGGGAACTCCTAAAGACAAAAGCAATCTGGCCACTCCAATATAAAATCAGAAGAGAGAACTGGAAGCTTAGAGGAACCAGCCTTTCATGTTCAAAAAAGTAAACCACAAAAACACATAAAGTTCACAAAAAGAAGCAGACCTAAACTTGAAGGCTTGAGTCTCACACGAGAATCAGAAACTACAAAAGAAACCCAGAGAGATTTAATATCCAGAATACATAACGAACTCAAAAAAATAGAGAATCAAGACCAGAAGCCACTCAATTAAAAGATGGGCTTAGGAGTTGAACAGAGAGTTCTCAAAAGAAGAAGTAAAGATGACTATGAAACATCTTAAAAAGATGTTCAACATCACTAATAATTAGGGAAATGCAAATTCTAAGGTCAAGAGAACAAATGATACTAAATATTAGAGAGGATGTGGGGAAAGGGGAACACTCATCCACTGCTGGTGG
>NW_008357164.1:280982-304006 GCF_000622305.1 Nannospalax galili
TTTACTCAGCAGTAAAGCAAGAAGAAATAATGAAATTTGCAGGTAAATGGATGGACCTAGAAACTGTTATACTAACTTTAGTAACACGGGCTCAGGAAAAAAAGTAAAAACCACATAGGTTTTCCCTCATATGTAGATCCTAGCACCAAATCCTGATAAATGATTATGTATCCAGACATAACTACAGGAACCAGGATAATGATAAGGAACCAGGGAGGTAAAGGAAAAGAAAGAACCTGAAAGAGAAGAACAATAGGAAACAGGCCTTAATAAGGGACATGTGGATAAAAATTGGGTTAGTTTAAGGGAGGGAGAGGGAAGGGTATACAAGGAACCTAGGGGATAAGGGGAAAGAAGGAGCTCAAGAGAGGTAGGACTGTAGGAGAAGGGTATTATTAAGGGAGAAGGGGGAAATGGGGGCACCTTAAGTGGGAAAACTATGGCAGAGGGGTGAGACAATGCAAGAGATAAATAATGCCTAGCTAGTTTTGAAAAACAGAGGGAACCATATTATTCCTACAGCCTACTGACAAACTATACATAGCAGATCAAGAAATACATGTCTAGGTAAGGTTTATCTGAGAACAATTGGTCTTTGCCCAAGATTTATCTACATGACACACAGTAATTAAAAATACCAGACTGGTGGATCTAACCTTCTTGGGTGTTTAACAGACATACTTTGTAGCCTATAATTATTTGGTCAGAGGGACATAAAGTACAGTTTTTGCTCCTTGCACTCCTAGGTCGACTAGTTCCAGGGGACTATAAGCATCTCTCAAAATGTCCTGTAGTTGTTGTGGGTCACCTGTCCTCTTGATCAAGGAGACTGAGAAGACACCACCAGATGGTCTTGAACCAGTGTCCAGTCTATGAAGAGCAGGGTCAACACTGAGGAATCATTTCCTCCATGCTTCCAAGCGAAGCCAACCATGGTTGAACAGGACCTTTAACTTATCTTCACATAGGCTGAACTGGTAAAAAAAAAAAAAAAAAAAAAAAGGAGCCAGGGGCTCCTCCCAAGCCCATGTGACCCCTGAGGAACAAATCGGTTTATCTGTACCAACTGTGTGCCCTTAAACACCCAAAAGAAAAGTATAATCAAAGATTAAATGGGCCAACATAACTTTGTAAGAGTCCATATGCATAGCTAAAGGCTTCATATCAAGCAACAATGCCAGATAGGAGATACCTTCTTTTGAGTTGTTGGCCCAGGAGATACCGTCTTTTGAGTTGTTTGCCAGGGTGGCCATAGGGACTCCCAGATAGTAACCCAGCATAGAACTGGGACCCCAATCTTATCTAAAGGACTATTGACAAGTGATTGCTGCTAGATGAGGTAGATGACTGATTACTGCTAGATGAGGAACAGCTGACCCTCCTAAAACAAAAACCTCTAGATAGGCTGACTAGATTCACCAGAAGGGCAAGTAGTACGGAATGGCTGGGGGTGCCAACAATTCAGCAGTCAGTAGCAGGGATATCAGAGTATAAGGTCTCAGGGGAGGGAGAGGCTATGAGAGCATGCTACCTTGGAAGTGGGTGTATAAATAAATTTTTTAAAAGTCTTCAAACATAAAAATTTGCTCCTTAATAGTTAGTAGATGTGAAAAACATTACCACTGAAATCTGCCCGGTGACTTTATATCCATGCTCGGATGTGAAGGAGCTCAGAAAGTAACCGACTATGACTAGTAATAATCAGATATATAGAGATTAGAAACGCATGGGCATCTTTAGTGTCAATTGTATTAAAAATGAATTTTTCTATATGAAACTGTATTTTAATAATGAAATGAAGATCTTTTTTAGAGTTTAAAACCTCATTTAATTTATGTCTTATAGGGTTTATATGGAGTACAATATTGTATAACTGTGTTAATTCAACTGTAAACCTAAAAATTCACAGCCAATTTCAAAAGAGGTGCATCTTAGCTCTGGAAATTGTTATTGAATATGTTAATGCTGTTGAAATTAAATGCTTCTTCTAATTATATGGTTATTAAATAAACAATTTTTTAAAAATTGGAGGAAAGTAAATATTTAGCTACATAATTGCAGTTGTGTCTGAATAAATAAAAAATAAATTAATTGCATTAATATAAATGCAAATTCCCCGTATTTTCTGTATCAAAGTTTCCTACTAGTTTTCTTTTTATTTTCCTTTTTTTCTTAGTAAAAGCAAATATTTGAACATATATTATGGAACAAGCTCTACACTGAATTATTTACATGTGTTAATTCATTATATAATCAATCTGAAAAATAATAGCAAGGTAGATCTAGGACTTGTAGTCTTATCTACAATTCTGCAAAGATTGTGTTGGAAAAGAGAAATTGGTACTAAAATATGGGCTCACATATCTTAAGAATATGTCTTTTTCTCAAAAGATCTTCTGTTTCTTCTTTTTTTAAATGTACTCTTTCTTCTTTTATTTATTTATTTTGGTGGGGCTTTTGGCTACTCTAACACTCCTCCCTCTGTAGAGGTAACCATAAAGTCTTTTAATGATTAGATAAAAGCTCCCAAATACTTTCAACATTTTTGGTCTTTGGAACAGAGTAAGTTGCTAAGAGGCCCAAGGACATTGTGAGTTTTAGCCAAGAGACTGCTATTTTTCTTTGGGGTGCCTTTCCCTAACTGCCTAGCCAATTCCTATCTCCTATTCTTATCACACTGCCCTCTGAAGAGGTTACCCACCCTTCAGATAGGGAATCAGGACTCAGACTGCTCTGGCTTCTTCTATGCTGAACAGGGACACAGGGTGAGGCAATTGGAGCATCTCTTCAGTGGGTTTACCTAAGAGACTCCCAATTGCATAACTCTTATCTATAGGGGAAAAAGAAAGTCCTTGACTAGTGAATAGGAGATGTGAAGGAGAAGTAAAGGCAAGAGTAATTAGCATTACAAGTTCAAGACAGGGAACTAGAAAAAAGACAGAACAGGGCAATTTTCAAATATTCACATGATAGTCCACTGGTATTTCTTGACAAGGGCTTGCAAAAGCATCCCTCTATTGGGTTCCTCTTCATTTTTCTTTTGTCTGCTGAGGTTAGACACGAGAGTGATGGATTCAGGATTTGCTTTCAGGTATTTTGATAGCTGTTGGAATGGTTAGAATTAGTGTCATTTCCCTCTCAAAGTCTTCTAGATAGGGGGAGAAAACAAATTTATCCATCATTTTAGAACAATAGCAGGTTGCCTCCCTTAGCTATAGGTGGACACTATATATAGTATTTCAGACCAAGATTTGAAGTCTTACATCTGAGCAGCACTTCCTGATTAGGAACAAAATCATCCATGAGAAATAATTGCCTAAATAACTTTTTATATGGGCTTAAGCCTAATGCCTGGGAAGTGTAATCCTTTGAATTCTTAAAGAAATATACTGATGACTTTACTCTTTGGTTATACTTTCCTTTTTGGTGCTTAAGACGATATAGTTGGCCCAAATAAATCAACTTATTTTTATACTTAAGGTTGTTTGAGGATCTGTTTCTCAGAGGTCACATGGGCTTGGGAGGAGCCCCTGGCTCCTTTCTTTTACCAGTTCCATATATGGGAAGATAAGTCAAAGGTCCTGCTCAACCATGTCTGGCTTCACTTGGAAGCATGGATATGTTTCCTCTGAGTTGACCCTCCTCTTTGTAGACTGGACACTGGTTCAAGTCCCTCTCATGGGGTCTCCATGGCCTTCCTGAACAAGAGGACAGGTAGCTCACCACAGTTACAGGGCATTTTTAGAGATGTTCCACAGACCCCTGGAACTTAGTCGACCTTGGAGGGCAAGGGACAAAAACTGTTCTTTATGTCCCTCTAACCAGATTAGTATAGGCCTTAAAGTATGGCTGTTAAACATCCAATAAGGTTAGTTCCACCAGTCTGGTACTTTATCCAAGTTAAAGCTTGGATTAAAAAAATAACAAATATTCTCAGAAAAACCTTGACTAGATATATATTTTGTTCCTTAAACTAGTTGACTAAACTATGACCATAGGAATTTTACAATTATGTTTATATTATTTTTTATATGTCATAACAAACCTACACAGACCATCATCACTTGCTTAGACTTTTTCATTTTTTCTATTTTGGAAAATATCTCAATTCCCATATCCTTTTAACACCTTTTACATTCTCATTTTCTTTCTTTTTTTAAAAATAATTATGAGACATAATAACATTAACAAATAAATTTTCCATCTGTTGTGAGAATTCTTTCCTTGGGGGTACTAAACAATGCTTATCCCCTTTTAAGGTTCTAGTGTCAAGCCAATGTGTGATTAAAGTTTTACTGGGGAACCAATGAATTTACTGAGCTTACTTACTGAGATAACTGAGGAGCTGTTGAGGCATATGTATGATGTTAGAGTATGCACACTGGAAAGCCTTTACCCAGCATCGGTCATGTCTTCTCTTTCTAGCCTTCCCCAGATTGTATACATTAGCCCTCCCCAAATCCAGGAGACCATGTGTGATTAGCACCAAATTATATACAGTTGGCTGGGAAGAGTGGCTGGATATTCTGGTGAGGGTCCAATGACCTTGCTTGGCCCTCCTTTATGAATGCACACAACAGTCAACAAGCCCCATTGTGACAATGTTTAGCAACTAGGAACAACTGAAGTCATGATGATGGTAGCTGTTTCATGCAGAAGAGACTGCTGTATAGCATCATCTTATTAAAAGAACCTGGAATTTAAAAAGATTTGGTGTTAGCATCCACATATGAGGGAGAACACACATTGTTTATTTTTCTGAGTCTGTGTTACTTCACTTTGTATAAGTTTCTAGATCCATCCATTTACCTGCAAATTTCATTATTTCACCTTTCTTTACTGCTGAATAGAACTCCATTGTGTAAATATACCACATTTTTGTTAATCACTTGTCAGTTGAGGGGCACTTAGTTGATTCCAACGCTTAGCTCTTGTGAAAAGGTGAGCAACAAACATGGTTGTAAAAGTGTCGCTACAATAGAATGAGTCCTTTGGGTATATGCCAAGGAGTTGTATAACCGGGTCATATGGTAGGTTCATTTTTAGGTTTTTAAGAGTTCTCCACACCATTTTCCGTAGAGGCTGCATAAGTTTGCAATCCCACCAGCAGTGAATGAGTGTTCCCCTTTCTCCACATCCTCACCAGCATTAGATATCATTTGTTTTCTTGATCCTAGCCAGTCTGATTGGGGTAAATTGATATCTTAGGATGGTTTTAATTAGCATTTCCCTAATTACCAATGATGCTGAACTCTTTTTGAGAAGTTTCTTAGCCATTTTTATTTCTTCCTTTGAGAACTCTCTGTTTAGATCCGTAGCCCACCTTTAATTGGGTCATTTTGTTTCTTGAGTCTTTTTTATTTTATTTTATTTTATTTTTTGAGTTCTTTATATATTCTGGATGTTAAACCACTGTTGGATGTGTCACTGGTGAAGATTTTTTCCCATTCTTTGGGTTTTCTCTTCACTTTTTTTGATTGCTTCTTTTGCTGCACAGAGCTTTTTAGTGTAATGAGGTCCCACTTGTTGATTGCTGACCTTAATTCCTGAGCAACTCTTGTCTGATTTAGAAAATCCTTTCCTACACCTATATCTTGTAAGTTACTGCCAATATTTTCTTCTAATAGTTTTAGGGTTCCAGTTTCACATTGAGGTCTTTGATCCATTTGCAGTTGACTTTTATACAAGTTGAAAGATAAGGATCTAGTTTCATTCTTCTACAGGTGGAGATCTAGTTTTGCCAGCACCATTTGTTGAAGATGCTGTCTTTCCTCCATTGTGTGTTCTTGGTACGTTTGTCAAATATCAGGTGGCTGAAATTGCATGTACCCTGGTTTGGATCTTCAATGATGTTCCATTGATCTATGTGTCTCTTTTTGTGCCAGTACCATGCTGTTTTTATGACTATAGCTCTATAGTATACTTTGAAATCTGGTATAGTAATGTCCCCAGTGCTGCTCTTTGTGTCCAGGTTGCTTTGGCTATCCAGAGTCTTTTGTGCTTTCATACAAGTTTAAGGATTTTTTTTTGTTTTTTTTTTTGTAATTCTGTGAAGTATGTCATGGGGATTTTGATTGGGATTGCATTGAATCTATATATTGCTTTTGGTAGGATGGTCATTTTAACAATACTAATTCTTCCAATCCATGAACATGGCAGGTCCCTCCCATCTCCTGGTGTCTTCCTCAATCTCTTTAATGATTTAAAATTTTCAGTGTAGGAAGCAACCTAAGCGCAGGTATTGTGAATGGGAGCATTCCCCTGTATTCTTTCTCCAATTGCTTGTTATTGATGTATAGAAAGGCTGATGATTTTTGTAGATTGGTTTTATAACCTGCCACTATGTTGAAAATATTGATCAGTTTTAGGAGTTTTCTGGTGGAACTTTTGGGATCTCTTAGGTATAGTATCATATCATCTGCAAAAAGTTATAGTTTGACCTCTTCTTTTCAATTAGTTCTTCTCTAATTTCCTTCTCCTGTCTTATTGCTCTAGCAAGAGTTTCAAGCATTATGTTGCAAAAGGATGGAGATAGTGGACATCTTTGTCTGGTTCCTGATTTTAATGGGAATGCATTCAGTTTTTCTCCATTTAGAATAATGTTGGCTGTGGGTTGATTGTATATAGCTTTAATTATGTTGAGGTATGTTCCCTCCAGTCCAGTTCCCTCTAGGACTTTGAATATAAATGCATTTTGAATTTTGTCAAAAGCCTTTTCTGCAACTATTGAGATGATGATGTGATTTTTGTCTTTGAGTCCATTTATATGATAAATGACATTTATTGAATTGTGTATATTGAACCATCCCTGCATCTCTGTAATAAAACCTACTTGATCATGGAGAATGACGGTTATGATATACATCTGTATGCAATTTGCAAGTATTTTGTTGAGAATTTTTGCATCTGTGTTCATTAAGAATATGGGTCTATAGTTTTCTTTGTTGGTTGTGCCTTTACATGGTTTGGGTATTAGAGTGTTGCTGGCTTCAAGGAATTTGGGAATTCTCCCTCTGTTTCTATTGTTTTGAATAATTTAAGTAGTATTGATTGGAGGTCTTCTTTAAATGTCTGGGAGAATTCTGCTGTAAATCCATTGGGCCTGGGCTTTTATCAGTTGGGAGGCTTTGTATTGTTTTGGTTTCCTTATATGTTATGGTTCTGTTTAAGCTGTTGATCTTTTCTTGGTTTAACTTTGGTGGGTCCCATGATTTCAGATATCCATCCATTTCTCTTAGATTTTCCAATTTAGTAGTGTATAGGTTTTTAAAATATTCCCTCACAATGGTCTGAATCTTTTGAGTGTCTGTTGTGGTGTTTCCCCTTTCATCTCTGATTTTGTTGATTTGTATTTGCTCTTTCTTTCTTTTGGTTAACTGGGCTAAGGGTCTGTCTATCTTGTTTAGCTTTTCAAAGAACCAGTTCTTAGATTCATTGATTCTTTGCATTGTTTTCTTTGTTTCTATTTCATTAATTTCTGCTCTGATTTTTGTTATTTCTTCTCTTCTGCTGGGTTTGGGTTTCATTTGTTCCTGCCTTTCCTGCATCTTAAGTTGCTGTGTTAGGTCATTTATTTGGGCGCTTTCTAATTTTTTAATGTAGGCACTTAAAGTTATAAACTTCCTTCTTAGGACTGCTTTTAGAGTGTCCCAGAGGTTGTGTTGTGTTGTATTGTCCTTTTGTTTGAATTCCAGGAGTTCTTTTATTTCTTTCTTAATTCCTCCTTTGACCTACTCATTGTTTAGAAGTGTGTTGTTTAATCATCATGAGTTCGTGTAGTGACTAGGGTTTTGTCCAGTGTTGATTTTGAGCTTTATTGTATTGTGGTCAGATAGAATGCATGGAATTATTTCAATTCTTTTGTATTTGTTGAGGTTTGTTTTGTGGCCCTGTATGTGGTCAATTTTTGAAAAAGTTACATGGGGTGCTGAGAAGAAAGTGTATTCTTTGGTACTTGGTTGAAATATTCAAAGATGTCTGCTAGGTCCCTTTGATGTATGGTATCATTTAATTCAGATGTCTTCCTGTTTATTCTTTGTCCAGTTGACCTGTCTAATGGAGATGGTGGGGCATTGAAGGTTCTTATTATTACTGAGTTAGAGTTAATCTGTGTCTTAAAGTCCTGTAGTGTTCCTTTTTATGAATTTGGGTGCATCAGAGTTTGGTTCATAAAATGTTAAGGATTGTAATATCTTCTTGGTTAGTTTTTCCTTCCATCAGAATGAAGTGACCCTCTTTAATCTCTTCTGGTTAGTTTTACTTTGAAGTCTATTTTGTCAAATATTAGAATTGCAACCCCGGCTTGTTTCTTAATGCCATTTGCTTGGAATATTCTTTTCCATCCTTTTACCATAAGGTAGTGTCTGTCCTTGAAGGTGAGGTGGGTTTCTTGCAGACATCAGAGATATGAATTTTGTTTCTTAATTCATTCACTTAGCCTGTGTCTTTTGACTGGGGAGTTCAGTCCATTGATATTTAAGGTTATTATTGAAAGATGTGTATCGGTTGCTGTCGTTTTGATTGCTGTTTGTGTTCTCTGTCTAGTTTTGTGTTTCCTCAAATTATACTTTTATTTTTTTTCATTGCCCTGGCATATAGTTGTTTCTCTCTCTGCTCTCTGTATTGCTTCAAGTATTTTTTGAAGGGCTCATTTTATGGACATGTATTCTTTCAGGCTATTCGTGTCATGGAAGATTTTTCTTTCCCTCTCAACTCTAATAGACATTATTGCTGGGTAAAGTATTCTGGGCTGGCATCTATTGTCATGTAGAACTGGAAATACCTTGGTCCAGGCTCTTCCAGCTTTCACAGTTTGCACTGTCAGTTGTAATTCTGATGGGCTTTCCTTTGTGTGTGACTTGTTGTTTTTCTTTTGCTGCTTTCAGTATTTGCTCTTTGTTCTGTAACTTCATGTTTTTACTATGATATGTCGTGGGGAATTTCTTTTCTGATCCTATTTGGTGTTCTATGTGCTTCCTGTATTTGTATGGGGATGTCTTTCCTTAATTTTGGGAAATTCTCTTCTACAATCCTGTTTAAGATCTGGTCAGTACCATTAACCTGAAATTCTTCTTCCTCTATTCCTATGATCCATAGATTTGGTCTTTTCATGGTGTCCCACATCTCTTGCATATTCCATTCCTGTGTTGTTTTAAATTTTCTATACTCTCTGCTTGAGTGGTCCAATTCTTCAACTTTATCCTCCAGTGTTGATATTCTGTTTTCCATTTCCCTTGTTGTTTCAAGTTGGCTTATTGAGTTCTGCACTTCCTTCTGCAATTCTGCCTGTGTTTTCTTCAATATTTCTATTTCTTTTGGGAATTCATTTAGAAGTTTATCCCTATCTTCTCTTAATTCTTTGATTTGTTTTTTCGTGTGTTCTTTAAATTTGTTGATTTCCTTGATCATGTTTATGATTGTTCTTTTAAATTCAGTGTCCTGGGTTATCTCTAGTGGGTTCTCTTTGTAGAACTCTTCTACAGTACTGGTGGAGATTGGTGGGGACATAGTGTTTTGGCTTTCCATTTTATTATTCTTTTGTTGTGATTTTGGCATGTGAATTTCTTTTGTTGTTTATGATTTTCATCTGAGAATTAAGTTGAAGTGTGCTTCCTTTTGTATTATCTGGGTGCCTAGGTCCTTTCCTCATCAGTCATGTAAAGCTGGTTGATATAGGTTTCAGGATCTCTCAGGTTTTGTTTTGAAGGGAACTGATGGCTTCAGATTAGCTATTAAGGAGCATCCACAGAAGCTCATGTCAGGTTCCAGCCAAGTACACTCAGGCTTCCTTCTAAAGTTTGGACCCTTATTAGCAGGAACTCAGAGAAAATTTGGGAAATTCCCTAAAGGAGGAGAGATTTTGGAACTCTCAATTGATCTGCTGCATTCTCAGCCCCTATGCCAGAGGGAGGCCAGAACCTGGCATTCTCTGGAGGTGTGCTGAGATCACAGCTGCTACACTGATGGAGGTTGGAGCCCACCCTCTCAGGGTGTCTGCTAGGATCTCAGCCTTAGCCTATCAAAGCCAGGTCTGCCCTGGGGACTTGGGAGGGGCCTTATGAAATCCCAGGTTGGGGAATGGGTATGGTGCAATTAAAGGAATCTCACCACCACGTGGAGGCAGGATCCTGGAGCTCTCAGGAAGTTCCCTTCATTCTCAGCCTCTATGCCAGAGGGAGGCCAGAATCCCACACTCTGGGAATCTGCAGAGATCACAGTCACTACACTGATGGAAGTCAGAGCCCACCTTTTCAGGCTGTCTGCTAGGATCTCAGCCTTAGCCTACCAAAACTCCTACTAGTTTTCAAATGAAACTGCTTTACACTTGAACTCCTCACATCATTCCATTTTCAGCTTATTGAGGCATAATTGACAAATAATATTATGTAAAGTAGGAGCTTTCAATTTATACATATATTAAAAAATAATTATCATAATAAAGCTAGCAAGTTCACCACCTTATATGATTATGTTTTAGAAGCACAGTTAAGATCTAGTCTTACAAATTTTGATTACATAATGTATAATTATTAACTATGATCATCATGCTGTATGTGAGAACACCAGAATTTATTCATCCTGACTAATTGAGCTTGTGTGCCCTTTGGTAAGAATGTTCATATTTCTCTTGTCTCTTAACTTCATGTGGCTACCATTGCACTCCCTACTTTTATGCATTCCACTTTTTAGGATTCTGCATGTAAGTGAGATTATGCAGATGTGTCTTGATGTGTCTGGCTACTTCACTGTTATAAAGTCAATGTTCATCCATGCTCTTCACATTACACGAGTTCTTTTATAACTGAATAGTATTTCTATATGTGTTCATATACATGTCATATTTTCATTTTCTATAATTGACATTTATTTTTCCCTGCATCTACTTTCTGAATAATGTGGTAATGTACATGAGAATGCAGATACATATATTTCCTTTGTATGCATGCCCAGAAATGGAAGAGGTAAAACACATGGAAGCCCTATTTCTAATGGTTTTGAAGAATCCATAGACTATTTTTATGTAATGGATGGAACAACTTATATTCCAATGAACAGCTTACAAAGGTTCACTTTTTTCCCATTCTCTCTAATGGTTTTCACCTTCTTTTTTTGGGGGACAATAACATTCTAATAGATGATGTTTAACATGACTTTGATTTGTAACTCCTTGATGGCTGGTGATGCTGAGCATTTCTTTTTTCATACACTTGTTGGGCAACATACAGTCTTCTTTGAGGAGACTAGTCAATTCCTTTTCTTATTTCTATGAGTTACTTGCTTTTTGTCATCAAGTTCCTATAAATTTTCAATATGGAATTCCTTATTAGATACATGATTTATAACTATTTCTACCCATTCATCAGGTTGTCCCCTCACTGTATTACTTCCTTTACTCTTCAGAAGTTTTTTAGTTTAATGAAATCCCATTTGTTCCTTTTGTTTTTATTTCCTGTGCTTTGGAGCCAAATAGAAATATGACTGCCCAGACCAATGTCAATAACCATTTCTCTGTTTTCTCCTATTTCCTTTGACATTTTATATCTTAACATATGTCTTTTAATACCCTTGGAGATGATGTGAGATAGGGTCCAATTTCATTCTTACACACACAGATATCTAACATTCTCATAATTGTTGAAGAAACTGTTCTGTCTCTTGTGTATTATTGCATTGTTGTTGAAGATCAGGTGATCATGGATTCATGGATTTATTTCTGAGATATTCTTTGTTCCATTATTACTCAAGTTGTTTCATTTTGTGTAGTTCTTTTGTGATTGTATTTGAAAGTTACGATTGTTTATTGTTTCTACCATGAAAAACGTGACTGGAATTTTGATAGGGATTGCATACATTTGTATGTCTCTTCTGGTAGCATGGTATTTTGACAATTTTAATGTTCCCAATCCATATGCATATATTTCCACTAATTTTATTTTCTTCCGTTTCCTTCCTTAGTTTATTAGCTTTTGGTGTATAGCTGTTCACCTGCTTAACTTTATTCCTATGCATTTATGCATTTTATTATTTTTGTGTGTTTTTTACATTTTTATTTGAATTTTTGCAATTTTTATACAATATGGTTTGGTAGCATTTAGATCTGCTCCCCTCTCCCCATCTCCCCCCACATCTCCCAGCACAATTTAACAAACTTATATATATATATATATATATATATATATATATATACACACACACACAGGCAATATACTCATATACATAAAAATAATATGCCTATAGAGTATGATTTCTGCTCTCCCCCCCGCAATGTCCTTCAATGCAGATCCATTCAGTGGGCTCACCAAGAGTCCAAACCCTATAAGACACTGTTTTTCCTCAACTCAGAAGTCATCAGTTGCCAAAAGTTTCTTAGGTTGCGTTGGGATTTCTTACTGATTTTTCTATGACTATGCTGGAATTTGTTTGATTTGAGGTTGCAAAGGACTTGTGCATGCTGTCACCATTGATATGAATTCACATATGTAACTGACTGTTTGGAACACTGTTTCCTTGTTATCATTCATCCCCTCTGGTTCTTACAGTCTTTCTGCTTTCTGTTCCACAATGATCCCTGAGCCTTGGGAAGCAGGAGTTTGATATAGGTGTCCTATTCAGGGATGAGCACTCTGCAGCCTCTTGCTCACCGCATATGTTAATCACAATATGATGAATAAGAAACTTCTCTGGTGAGAGTTAAGAGACACAATTATCTTAAGTGTAGAGGTTGCATTGAAGATGTGTCATTTGGTTCTGAACCATTCTTGTGGGGTGAGACAAAGTGGGCTTAATTTGCATTTCCCTGATGACTAAAGATGGTGAATATTTTTAAAGTATTTCTCAGCCATTTGCATCATCTTTGGAGAACTTTCTGCTTAAGTCCTTATGTCCCACTTTTTAATTGGGTTGTTTGTATTTTGATGTTTAGTTTTTTGAGTTCTTTGCATATTCTAGATACTAACCCTCTGTCAGAGGTATAGCTGGTAAAGATTTTTTCCCATTCTGCAGGTTGACTACTCGTATGATGGTGTCCTTTGTTATACAGACACATGTTAGTTTCAATTGATGTTTTTTAAGTTTTATTTATTTTTATTTTATGTGTATGTGTGTAATACCCGCATGTAGGTAAGTGCACCCGTGTAGTGCAGTGCCCATGGAGGGCAGAAGAAGCTGTCAGATCCCCTAGGACTGGAGTTATGGATAGTTGTTAGCTGCCATGTGGGTGTTTGGATTCAAACCTGGGTCTTCTGCAAGAACAACCAGTTTTCTTAACTGCTGAGCCATCTCTCCAACCCCCTCAACTGATGTTTTTAATATTGATTTTGTATCCTGCAACTTTGAAGCAATTTACTAACTTTGATACCTTTTGGTAGTGTTTTCCATTTTCTTAATTACTCCTTTGAGAATTTCATACACTGCATTTTTAACTTTTAAAAATTAATTTATTTGGGGGCTACAGTCCCAACTCTAGTCCCAGGGGATCTGACAGCCTCTTCTGTCCTCCACGGGCATTGCACGACACGAGTGCACTTACCTACATGCAGGCAATACACGCATACACATAAAATAAAAGTAATAAATAAAAAATTTTAATTAATTTATTTTTACTTTATGTGTATAAGTGGTTTGCCTGCATATATTTAAGTGTATAACATGAATGGAGTGCCAGTGGAAGCCAGAATAAGCATTGGATTCCCTGGAACTGGAGTTGTAGGCAGTTGTTAGCTGCCATGTGGGTGCTGGGAACAAAATCCGAGTCCTCTTTAAGAGCAGCTAGTGCTCTTAACTGCTGAGCTATCTCTCCAGTCCCTTTATTTTTATTTTATCTTTTTTATATCTAGGATCATTTCACCTGGAAACAGAAACATCTTAACCCCAATAATCCTCTGACGAGGGGTACTGAGCTGAGACTGGAGTCTGAGGCCACAAGGGCCCATCTGATGTAAAGGTCCATTGGGTTAAGGTTGGTTTTGGCTCCATG
Source organism: Nannospalax galili (assembly GCF_000622305.1). Classification (NCBI taxonomy): domain Eukaryota; kingdom Metazoa; phylum Chordata; class Mammalia; order Rodentia; family Spalacidae; genus Nannospalax; species Nannospalax galili. Next base: position 294,958 of record NW_008357164.1, read on the forward strand.
GCAAAGTCAGATGCTTCCTCCCTCTTTCATACTAGGTGTATATCTCTGTATGCCTTGCACAGTTGGGCTTGGGGAAAGTATGCAGAGGGGAATATGAAGCTATCATCCCACATTCCCTGCATCATCTCTTCTCTTATTTCATGTTGATGCTACAGTAGTTTCCTGAGTTTCTGACTGTAGTGAAGTCATTTCCATGCATAGTCATGCAGACAGATGACTGCAGATGACCCTTCTGCACCATCTTGTTGAAGGTCTCTGTTTGTTAGAATGTGTCTGAAAATAACCTGTGTTAGGGTCCGTGACTCGATGGGTCCCCTCCAGATAACAAATACATGGGATTGGAGATGTAAAAATCAAGCAGAGTCTTTACTTTCCAGCCGGCTGGGGTCGACCGGTTTCCCAAGACATGCAAGTCTGGTCAGAACGATCGACCCCCATTCAGTTTCAGATACAGATTATATAGGCCCACATAGTCATTACACAAAAAGCATTCCTCAGCAGACACTTTGATCAAACATCTTCTAAAAGCTATAGTTTCGGTTAAACATCTTTTCCAGGAAGGCTAGATCTGGTGTAAGCCTGGTGCAACTTCCTTCTCTTTGTTCCTTATCGGTTATCTGGTATGTGCAAACAGGCCTACAGGACACATTGTAAATCAACTGAGTCTGGGGTCCAGGGTCCAGGGTCCAGGAAGGAGGTTTACAGCACTTCAATTCTTAGCATTTCAACTAGGTTAATCATCCATGTGTGGTAGATACAAATCAGGCAGAACAGGCAAGCTTAGCAAGTAAATCTAAATCAACATTTTAAACAGAGTTTTCTATCAAAATGCAGAGTTCTTACAGCATTCATCAAGGTATTTCATTTTTTTTTCCAACATTCCCCCCCCTTGTCTTGGTAAAACTGAGGAATCTTCCTCAGCGGACTCTACAACCTGGTGCTTCTGCCGCAGCACCAGGAGATGAACTGAGTCTATTCTTTCTTGGACAAACCTCAGCAGTCTGTTTACTATACAGGGCCCAATCGTGACAAGCAAGAGAAGGATAATCAAGGGCCCTGCAACAGCGGAGAGAAGGGTTGACACCCAAGGAGTTTGATTAAGCCAAGAGCTGAACCACCCTTGACTGGCTTCCCTTTCCATCTTTTGTTTTTCTAATCCCTCTCGTATCTTTGCCATGTTATCCTTTATTATACCTGAATGGTTTCTGTAAAAACAACATTTTTTTTTTAGGGCAATACACAGTCCCCCTTGTTGTAGAAACAGGAGGTCCAGCCCTCATCTTTTGTTTTTCTAATCCCTCTCGTATCTTTGCCATGTTATCCTTTATTATACCTGAATGGTTTCTGTAAAAACAACATTTTTTTTTTAGGGCAATACACAGTCCCCCTTGTTGTAGAAACAGGAGGTCCAGCCCTCTGTGATTTTTCTTTTTATCTTTTGTTTTTTTAATCTTTTTTGTATCTTTGTCATGTTATCTTTTATTATACCTGAATGGTCTCTGTAAAAACAACATTTTTTTTTTAGGGCAATACATAGTCTCCCTTGTTGTAGAAACAGGAGGTCCAGCCTTCTGTGATTTTGTAACGTGACTTCAACCAGGGATCCTATAGAGTCCTGTAGTTTGGTTATGGATTCTTTTGTTCTTTGTAGATTTAAATCTAGGCTAGTGCGCAAAGCATTATATTGGTCTCTCTCTTGTATCAGGGCAGTGGCTCCAGTGTCAACTCTTGCTGCTACATCTGTACTAATTAAGGTTGCAAGTGTCACGGCTAAAAGCACTGGGGTTTTTTTAGAACGCATCGGGAAAGGAAGAGAGGGAGTGTAAGTCTGCAGAAACTCTTCCTTTGAGTGATAAACCAAATGGGGAAGAAGAATTGTAAGAACATAAAAATCTCCTTCTTTAAGAATATCCATCGAAATACAAGGGGTTAATCCTGAGGAGCATGCCCACCAAGTATTTGGAGGGGGAATAAGGAAGGCCCCTCTTGACTCAGAGAGATTCTTGGTCTGGTTACAGAGGGAAGAGTATTGTAGTGGAATCTCACCGAGGCATAGTTCCGATCCTGAAATCTGCTCCAAAGTAATTTTAGGTATCGTACCCCATGCACATTGGGAGACATTATGGGAAACGTTGTAGGAACCCATAGTAGCAATCCCCTCTAAATAGGGAGGGGTAACAGTATAGCAGAGCCAACAAGATCTGGCCAATTCAGGGCTAGTTACATTTAAGAGGCTATAAGTTTGATTTATGATTTTAACAAATTCCTGTGACCGCCTGTAATAGCGGATCTGAGACAAAGGCTTAGGAGGCCTTTTGGTAAATCCTGTAGGTAGAGTTGGGCCAGGAGGAGGAGAGGGAGGGGCTCCCTTGGGCGTATCCATGGTAACTCTTGGGACTAGCACTGGGTTGGGCCCTACTGCCGTGACGAAAGGCACCTGGCGCCTAGTGATTGTAAACAAAATTGCAGACCCATAGTTATGCAATCGCAGGCCCCAGGTGTTAACCCCTTCCCATCCGGAGAACTTTTTTCCTTTTTCTGTGAATCTGATAAGCAAAGGGTTGCAGGCTTGTGGTTCGAGCCCCCAAGTTGGCTTACAAGGGGGGCCTGTCACATCTCGTTTGAGGGTGATGTAGTCCCCACGGGCATTACTTAACCAGTATGTCTGACCCGTGGTCTCACAGCCCCATCGTGGGCAGTAGTACTGGTCTGGTCTCCCACAACTGGGCTTATACTGTGGCCCTGGGCAAACATAGAATTGTTTTTGTCTAAGGTAGCGAACTTTCGACTCAAATTTGTAATTGTATCCGTGGGAGGAGTCTTTCATATCTCGGGTAATCGCTGCCCATTCTCGGTCTCAGGCCCCGTCTACCAAAGTACAGAGGTCCATATCTAAAGGTGGCCACCAGGAATTGGGGGGATACACGGCCGACCGCGTTAACATTGGGGACCCAGTTTCCAAGTTAGTGACAACCCAAGTAACTTGCATTGGTATGTGCGGGTTGGTCCCATCTGTAAAATGTCCACAGTTAGTTGCTAAATAATATATTACCAGCAGCATCTTCACTCATCTAGTCTGCGTGGAGAGCTTCATAAGGGAGTCTCAGTGGTGGCAGGGATGCTTGGCAAGTCCTGAGACAGCGCAGGGTAGAAATCTTCTCAAGTTTGATTTAGCCGTATCTTTAGAGAGTTGTTTGGATCTTTCTACGTTTTTCACGTCTTTATGTCGAGCTCTGAGTCTTGGTGAGGTGATGTTTTACGAACGTGGGTGTGATGTACCCAAGAAGCAATACCGTCAACCTTTAAGGCAGTGGGAGTAACAGACAACATAACATGAGGTCCCTTCTATCTGGGTTTAAGGGTCTTTATTCTGTGTCTTTTTACCTAGACTGTGTCCCCCGGGGAGATACCATGTTCTATATTAAGTATCTTTCTTTTTTTATAGTAAGCTCTGATTAGGGGCCAAATTTTCTGTTGTACTTTAGTGAGAGATTGTAATACATTCAGGTAGTTAGGTGCTGATCCCTTTTCCCCCGGGGGCAACGCCCGCCTGGTTATCGGTGGCGGGGCTCTAAACATTATCTCGAAGGGAGTCAGTCCATGCACATAGGGGGAATTCTTGACACGGAAAATGGCTAAGGGAAGGAGAGTCACCCAGTCACCGCCAGTCTCAGCGACAAATTTAGAAAGGGTCTCCTTTAAAGTTTGATTCATCCTTTCTACCTGCCCAGAACTCTGTGGGTTATAAGCACAATGTAATTTCCAATCTGTTCTTAGAGTCTGGGCTAGTCCTTGCAGGACTTTGTTAACGAAAGCCGGGCCGTTACCCTTTAAAGTCTGATTCATCCTCTCTACCTGTCCAGAACTCTGTGGGTTATAAGCACAATGTAGTTTCCAATCTGTTCCCAGAGTCTGGACTAGTCTTTGCAGGACTTTGTTAACGAAAGCCAGGCCGTTATCAGAACCTATGACTTCAGGGACTCTATACCTGGGAATTATTTTTTCAATTAGCTTTTTTGTTACTACCTGGCTAGTTTCATTTTTAGTGGGAAAGCATTATCAGAACCTATGACTTCAGGGACTCTATACCTGGGAACTATTTTTTCAATTAACTTTTTTTCTACTACCTGGCTAGTTTTATTTTTAGTGGGAAAGCCCTCTACCCATCCCGAGAAGGTATCCACCATTACTAACAAGTACTTGTAACCAAATTTACCTGGCTTTACCTCAGTGAAGTCTGTCTCCCAATACCTTTCCGGTGCCCTCCCCCTCTTCCGGCTACCAGTTGGGTGGAGCTCCTTTGGGGCTGGTCTTAGTTTCGCACAGCTGTTGCAACTTTTTGTGATCAGTCTTGCTGCTTTAGTTTGATGTGGGAAAACCAGCTGTGCATTTTGGAAAAGAGTAAGCAACTTCTTCCTCGTGATTAATCTTGTTGCTTTAGTCTGATGTGGGAAAACCAGCTGTGCATTTTGGAAAAGAGTAAGCAACTTCTTCCAACCTAAGTGGGTAGATCTGTGTAAATTAGTTAACATGTATTTCCCTAATATTTCTGGTAGAATCAACCTGCCTTCCTGGTCCCGGCTCCAACCTCTTTTCTCAGTCCTCCCCTCCGGTGTTCGCTTCTTTATCCATTCTAGATCCTGTGGAGAATAATCAGGTTTGGGGGGCAGAGTAGGCAGTTCTGGTATCGGTACCTCTAGGGCGGCTAGTACAACTGGATCTCCAGGACTGGAGAGGGCCACTCTTTTGGCTTCCGTGTCTGCAAGGTTGTTACCAATGGCCTCAGGAGTCTTCTTGACTTGGTGTCCAGGCACGTGTATGACTGCCACTGCCCTGGGTTTATCTATAGCTCTCAATAGTCTCTGGACTTCCTGTAAGTTCTTTAGCTCTTTTCCTTCAGCAGATCGGAACCCTCTCTCTCGATAGATGGCACCGTGAACGTGCACCGTGCCAAAGGCATATCTACTGTCTGTGTAGATGTTAGCTCGCTTGCCTTCCGCCCTTTCTAGGGCCTCTGCAAGGGCAATGAGTTCGGCTTTTTGCGCGGAGGTACCTGGAGGTAGGGCAGCACTCCAGATGACGTCTCCTTCTTGTGTTACCACCGCTGCCCCTGCTCTTCTGACCCCATCCTTCACAAAGCTGTTTTTATCAGTGTACCAATCTACCTCATTGTTTGGTATCTTTGTGTCCTTTAGATCTATCCAAGTCTGGGAGACTTTAGATAGGACATCTCTACAATCATGGACCGGGGCGGACAGGTCTGGGTCTGGCAAGAGTGTGGCTGGATTTAAAGTTACTGGGGCCGAGAAGGTAATTCGGGGCGAGTCTAATAGAAGCCCCTGATAATGGGTGAGTCGGGCATTCGTCATCCACTTCCCGGGAGGGTGTCGGAGGATTTCCTCCACCGTATGTGGTGCTGTTACCTTCAAGTCTTGTCCAAATGTCAGCTTGTCAGCTTCCTTGACCAACAGGGCGATGGCTGCCAGGATGCGTAGGCAGGATGGCCATCCTGAGGCCACAGGGTCCAGTCGCTTAGATAAATAAGCCACCGGTCTTTTCCATGGACCCAACTGTTGGGCCAAGACCCCTTTAGCGACTCTCTTCCTTTCATCTATGAAAAGGGCGAAAGGTTTCTCTGGGTCCGGCAGAGACAGGGCTGGCGCTTGAAGGAGTGTTTCCTTCAATCGGTCAAATGCCTCTTGTTGCTCTTGGCTCCATTTCCAGTCGCTTCTAGTCGGGCCCGTTTTTGGTGGCCTCATACAGTGGACGGGCTATCTCTGTATACTCAGGAATCCAGAGTCTGCAAAACCCAGCCGAGCCGAGGAATTTCCTTACCCCTCGGGGAGAGGCGGGCACTGGAATGGTCAGGATGGTTTGCTTCATAGCCTGAGTCAACCATCTGGCCCCTTCAGATATCTTATACCCCAGGTAGACTACTGACCTCTGGCAGATGTGCATCTTCTTGGCATTGGCTCGGTATCCCAGGCTGCCTAATTCAGCCAGCAGATTCTTCGTTGCCTCCATGCACTCTCCATGAGTAGCTGTGGCCAGCAGCAAATCATCCACATATTGCAGCAGGGTCACATGCGGGTGCCTCTTGCGATAAGGCTCCAGATCTTGACTCAGGGCCTCATTAAACAGGGTGGGGGAGTTCTTGAAGCCTTGGGGCAGCCTGGTCCACGTGAGCTACCCCGTCTTTCCCCCTCCAGGTTCCTGCCACTCAAAGGCGAACAGGGATTGGCTGATCTCCGCGAGAGGAATGCTGAAGAAAGCATCCTTCAAATCCAGGGTGGTATACCACACATGGGATGGTGGCAAATGGCTGAGCAGGGTATATGGGTTGGGCACCGTGGGATGAATGTCCTCCACCCTTTCATTGACCCTTCGCAAGTCCTGTACTGGTCTATAGTCCTCACTGCCAGGCTTTTTCACAGGAAGCAGGGGCGTGTTCCAGGCTGATTGACAGGGTTTAAGGATTCCTTCTTCTAGCAATCTGTGAATGTGGGGTGCTATTCCCCTCCTAGCTTCTTCTGGCATTGGGTACTGTCTGACTTGGACAGGCAGGGCTGTGGCTTTAAGTTGAACTACCACCGGGGGCAAGTGTTTAGCGAGCCCGACTCCCCCGGTCTCAGCCCAGACGGAAGGAAACTCCTGCAGCCAAGGACCCATGTCTCCCTGGTCTCCTTTTTCCAGGGTTACTGGGAACAGACGATATTCGTCTTCTAAGGACAGTGACAACACTTGAGCCGGTTGCAGAGGTTGCCCCTCCGAGTCCATTACTCTTATTCCTTTCGGCTCAAAGTGGATACGGGCCCCAATCTTGGTGAGCAAATCTCTTCCTAGTAGTGGTGCTGGGCTCTCTGGCATGACCAGGAAGGAGTGGGACACTTGATGTCTTCTCAAGTCCACCTTTCTATTGGTAGTCCAGGCACACCTCTTAGCTCCTGTAGCCCCTTGAACTATGCTTGTGAGTCCCGGTTTTAGAGGGCCACGGGCTTGAGTGAGAACTGAATATTGTGCCCCTGTGTCTACCATGAAGCCGGTGGGAGTCCCCTCCACGTATAGGGTTACCCAGGACTCGGGGAGAGGTACCGAGCCCCGTCCCCGTCAGTCTTGTCCCAAGTGTAGGGTCTGGATCGGCCCCCCCCTTCCCTGTCTTTCTCTCCTTTGTGGACATTTTCTTTTTTAGTGCCCATATCTTTTGTACAGGGCACATTGTTCTCGCCCCAGTTTGGTTGGGCTGGGCTGTAGCCTCCGGCGTGTTTCAGGACTCCCTTTCATTCCGGCCAAAAAGATTCTGGCTATCTCTTTCCTCTGCTTCTTGTTCTCCTTTCTTTGGAATTTTCTGTCTTCCTTCCTATTCCTACTTCTCACCTCCTGTTCTTTTTTTCTCAATCTCTCTTCTCTGTCTTCTGGAGATTCTCTAGTGTTGAATACCCTCTCTGTCTGCTGTAGCAGTTCTTTAATTGAGATCTCTCCCAGGTCATCTCGCTTGTAGAGCTTTCTCCTGATATCGGGAGCTGCTTGGTTAATAAAGGAGAAAACCACAGCTGACCTGTGTTCCTCTGCTTCTGGGTTTATAGGGGTATACTGCCTGTAAGCATCAAACAACCTTTCCAGATACGCGGCCGGGCTTTCAGCTTCTCCCTGAACAATTGTCTTTACCTTTGCTAAGTTAGTAGGCCGTCTTGCAGCTGCTTGGAGACCAATCATTAGAGTGTGGCGGTAGACTTGGAGACGCTCCCTACCTTCTGCCATCCCAAAATCCCAGCTCGGACATGTGAGAGGGAACGCTTCATCAATGGCGGGTTGGAGGGTGGTGGGTCTTCCATTTTCTCCGAGAACATTCTTCCTGGCTTCATTAAGGATCCGCTCCCGCTCCTCGGTGGTAAAGAGGGTGCGGAGTAGCTGCTGGCAGTCATCCCAATTAGTAGGCCGTCTTGTAGCTGCTTGGAGACCAGTCATTAGAGTCTGGCAGTAGACTCGGAGACGCTCCCTACCTTCTGCCGTCCCAAAATCTCAGCTCGGACGCGTGAGAGGGAACGCTTCATCAATGGCGGGTTGGAGGGTGGTGGGTCTTCCATTTTCTCCGAGAACATTCTTCCTGGCTTCATTAAGGATCCGCTCCCGCTCCTCGGTGGTAAAGAGGGTGCGGAGTAGCTGCTGGCAGTCATCCCAAGTGGGACAGTGAGTGAACATGATAGATGCCACCAGACCTATAAGACACTTAGGGTCCTCAGAAAAAGGGGGGTTCTGGGTTCTCCAATTATAGAGATCACTGGAAGAAAATGGCCAGTATTGATACTGCTGGCCATCCGGGCTGCCAACTGCCCGTACGGGTAGGATGGGCATGGCTCCTCCAGTGGAGGAGGAGACTTCTCCTATCCGGTCCCTGTTTCCCCGGGACCTTAACTGCATTCCTGCCCGTCCCCCTCCAGGCTGTCTTTCCTCTCTGGTGGAGGAATCTGGGGAGACAGCTGTCACCATTTTTCCCTGCTGAGCCTCTTCCATGTTTTCCTCTTGGGGAGGACCCCCAGCTCCTCCCCTCCGGGTAGCTGCATAAGGCGGTGGCTGATCAACCGGCAATGGGGGGTAGAGGGGGGAGCTCTCAGGTAGAACTGGTGGGGCAGTAGGTTCTCCTTCTCGGCGGCTGGGGGACTTTGGCCCTTCCTGGGCAACCAGGATGGTGGCCTTTGGGGGGCCCCCATGGGGTCCTCGCTCCAGGAGAGGCCCCAACCATGATGGGGGGTCCTCGACCAAATTTTCCCATAAAAGGATATAGGGGAGCTGGTCTGGGTGTCCTTCGGGGTCGGGTTGGGTGATGACTGCCTTAACCTTGCCTATGGTATCCAGAGAAAGAGACCCCTGGTTGGGCCACCCTACCCCGAAAGCCGGCCACCCGGTGGAACAGAGGGCCTCAAACTTACCCTTCTTGATGCTAGGGCCCAGTTTCAAGGCCCTCTTCTTTACTTCTGAAAAGTGAGAAAGAATTGTGCCTTTGGGGGTGGCCTGAGTTTGGCCCATAGTACCTGGGGAACTGAAAGAAAAA
>NW_008357164.1:305238-306747 GCF_000622305.1 Nannospalax galili
GGTTTACAGCACTTCAATTCTTAGCATTTCAACTAGGTTAATCATCCATGTGTGGTAGATACAATCAGGCAGAACAGGCAAGCTTAGCAAGTAAATCTAAATCAACATTTTAAACAGAGTTTTCTATCAAAATGCAGAGTTCTTACAGCATTCATCAAGGTATTTCATTTTTTTTCCCAACACCTGAAATAATGAAACAAGGCTGTTTGCTGGAAAAAATGATAGAATTGGTTGGAACTTGGTTGGAACTAGAAATCTGAGAAAGGAAAACACAGCAAATATTTTAAGAACTTACTGAAAATCTCTTTTTATAAAAGACTGAAAGCTGAGCATGATATGCTGAGGAAAGTCTCATGCTTAGGCAATAAAGAGAAAAAATTATGAAACATATAGCTGCTGCCTTAAAATGGGATTAATATTAAAATTTGAGTATACCAGTAATGTTCCATAAGGAACTGCCTTTTCCTGTTGCTGTGATAAAATACCCTGATAAAAGCAATTCAAGGGACACAGTGTGCATTCTGGCTCTGAGTTCAAGGCTGCAATTCATCATGGTGGGGAAGTCACAGTGGCGAGAGCTAAGGAGGCAGCTAGTCACATTGCAGCCACAGTCAGAAGCAGAGAGTGATAGATGCACCCTGCTGCTCTGTTTATGCAGCATCCTGTTTTATTTATACAGTCAGGATCCCAGGCAGGGAATGTGCTGCCAATAGTGAGTGAATCTTCCCACCTCAGTTAGTGAATCAAGATATTTCCCCATAGCCATGCTCAGAGGCCTGTCTCCCAAGTGAGTCTAGATTTTCTCAACTTGACAGTTAACACTAACACAGGAGTTGCAATGAGGTCTACTTGTTTATGAGAAATCGGGCATTTCTGAACAATTGGGCAGCTCTAAGGAGCCAGAACTTCTGAAGCAGAACAAACCTTTTAGATAATTAAGTTTGGCCTTTTTAATTTATAATTGGAAAAAAACTCCAGGTTCAAAGAATGAATTGCCCATGGTTGCCTAGAAAATTAACAGTAATTCAGGGCTTTAGGTTCTCAGTCAGGTTTCCCTTCTTTAGGGCGTTACACCATGCTGAGTTTACATGTTGACAACTCCTTATTAGGGATCACATGTAGAATTAAACTGGTACCCAGTTGGATAGATTTCCATTCTGAGAATGGTGGGGTGCCATTACACAGAACAAGTATTTATTCATTATCTTGCTGTTTCTGGCACTCTGAAAATTAGATACATAATGGAATATTCAGTTTCCTGGCATATGAAATTGCTATTATCTCAGAAATATGTGAATTTTACCAAGTCTGTGTCCTATTACATTCGCTGCATTGTCAACAGTTAGCATAGGTTCTAGTATAGAATGGTTTAACTTGAAGAAAAGAAACTCCTGCTTTCCCAACTGTGGAACAACTGCAGTGAGAAAAAGAGCCTTTGCTCACATAGCATCTTCCAAGCAGTGGATAAACCTTTCAGATTGTGCTCTACACGGCACTTGCCTTATTTAT
>NW_008357164.1:306803-315743 GCF_000622305.1 Nannospalax galili
TTTATTTTAAGGAAAAAATGATAACAATAGGAAAACTTGACTTTGTCATATCAACAGCGTGACAGACTGACTACAGCAACAGGCAGAAAGATGAAACTTCAATAGAACGTACCTAAAATGTGATGGTGTCTATGAAATATAAGTGATCACAGAAGATCTATCCTAACTTGAGTTAAGGAGGCTGCCTGACTCACTGGCTTAGGGGCAAAGGAAGACAGGGCAAAACCCACATGATTTTTGTTGCAGTGACACTGATATTTTGGTTTGCTATGATTTTACATGTTTAAATATTAGTTCTGGTTTGAGTATTTAACTATTAAAATTTAACAGTCTTTTTCTTTTTGGTAATAGCCATTCTAACTGGGGTAAAGCAATAATTAATTGTCATTTTGATTTAGGTTTCCCTGATAGCTAATGATACTGAATTGGATATTTTTTTCAATCTGTTGGCTATTCGTATGTTTTCATGTTGAGATATTTCTATTTAAGTTCTTGCTCATTTGGAAATTTGTTTTTGTTTTGTTGTCAGTTTTTCTTTCTTTTGCTATTTAGTTATTTAAATTCATGGTATGTTCTAGAAATTAATCTTTTGCCAGATTTACAGTTTATATACACTTCCTCTTGTAATGTAAATTTTCTCTCCACTTTGTTGACTGTTTCATTTTAAAGAGTAGAAAAGGAGAGGAGACAAAATCTGTTGGTCTCCCTATCAGAGGGAGGGAGGTGCCAGGAAAAACCTTTCTTCTTGATACTCCACTGGAGTAGGAGTGATGAGAAGTTGAGAAGATCTGAGTCTGTGGGTTGGTGATCCCATAATCTACACTGCCCCCATCCTGCTTGTAACCACATGCTATGGGACCCACAGCAAAGGTGGTCACTGGACTATATACTGAAACCTAACCTGCAGAATACCTCTGGTCAGTGGGGGAAGGTACTTAGAATCAAAACCACATAATGTTTAGCAATATAGGAATGTGGTCTAAGCCTTGTTCTTCAGTAGGACACAGACACTGGTTCCAAATGCAAGAAACAGGGAGGGACTGGTGGGGGCATAACAACCATTCACAACTGAAACTGTTTACATCCCCATCCCAGATCATTTTCTGTCCCAACTCTGTAAAAGGACTGCCCAGAGGCATGGACCGGCTTCTGTGTCCTGATCACACAAAAGATCACCCAGGGGCATGATCAACATTCCCAACCAGACCAGAGAAATATTGCCCAGAGCTGTGAACAGCATTTGTCACCAGACTGTGACTGGCATTTGTGAGTTGGGCAAGAATATCTAGAATGGAGACTAGGATCAGCAGCCAGGTGAGAGATTCCATTCAGACTGTGCGCTGGTAGCCAACTCCTGTGTTTGAATCCTTCATAGACTTAGGGTTAATTTGCCAGACCAGTTTTGTCTTTTGTTCTTTCTCTCTCTTTCTATCTCTCCTTCATTCTTTTTAATTTTTTCTCTCTTTACTTTTTCATTATCCTTTTGATAAACTTTTACAAAGAACACAGACTGGCTTAGCTTTGGGGAGTTGCCTGCCTCAGCTGCCCCAGAGCATGGATTATTTTAGGGTATCTGACCACACATATCACTTTCCATCTCTTTCATTTCACTCCATCTTTATGCAGAGTTGTTTCTTTTTCTCTCCTTTTCCCTATTCGCTCTTGTATTTTCTTTTAGCTCCTCTTTTTGCTATATCATCTTTACACTAATTAAGACTTACTCTTTTGTTTTCCTATTTAAACCTAACATCTTAACACACCCAGGAATATCATTGCTCCTGTACTTCCCAAATCTATTACAGTTGAAAGAGTGCTTGCTTCTAAATTAATTATTACTGGTTTAAAAAATATTCTATTTATTATTTATTTTATGTGTATGAGTGTATTGCCTGCATGCTTGTAAGTACACCTGCGTAGTGCGATGCCTTTGGAGGTCAGAAGAGGGCATCAGATTCGTTTGGAACTGGAGCTGTGGACAGTTGTCAGCTGCTGTATGAGTACTGGGAATCGAACCCAGGTACTCTGAAAGAGGAGGCTGTGCTGTTAACCACTGAGCCATCTTAATTATTACTGTTTTTTTCACAGTGGGTGTAGCCTTTAATATTAATTGTTTTTGCATACTGTGCTCTATTCTTAGGGGAGTTCTGGGATTTGAACCCAGTGCTTTGTGGGCTAACTACTGAATTCCAAGTCCACTCCTGTGCAGAGAAGCAGTACTTCAAACCTACTGCAACCTAGTCCCACTTGAGTATTTGTATTAGTTGCTTTTCTGTTGCTGTGATAAAACACTGTGACCAAGGCAACTTATAGAAGGAAGCGTTTATTTGGCTTTCGATTCCAGAGGGATTAGAGTCTATAATGGCCAGGGAGGCATGGCAGCAGAGGTAGCCAGAGCAGAAAACCAAAGGATCACATCTTCATGCAGGCACAGGAAGCAGAGAGACACTGGAAGTTTGGCAAGGCTTAAGAACTCTGAAAGCCCACCCCTGATTGACATGCTTCCTCTAGCAAGTCTGTACCTCTTAAAACCTCCCAAACAATTGGGGACAAAATATTCAAATATTTAGAGCCTATAGGGGACATTCTCATTCAGAATATCACAATATTACAAACACTTCCATTGAAAGAATAAGAGTAATAAAAATCTAACCAAAAACCTAATCCCAGAGACACAATTCCCAATGCAAAAAATGAGAGAAATACAAAAAGCCAAGGCAACGGGACTCTTTCCCTAATTACTAATCTGACAGTAATCAAATATGAATGGATTAGAGGAAGCCCCAGATGAGTAATTCAAAGGGATGATTTTAAGTATGTTCAAAGAAATTAAGGACATGAATAAACTGCTTAATGAATTCAAAGGGAACAGAAGGAAACAACTGAATGAAACACAGAAATCAATTCAGGATATGAAAGTGCAGTTATATAAAAAGACAGAAATATTGAAGAAAAGTCTGACAAACTGGAAATGAAAAATTCAGTAAGTCAAATAAAAAAACTCAGTAGAAACCTCATCAATAGAATGGGTCAAGAAGACAAAATATCAAGGCTTAAGGACAAGGCAGAAATTAAAATATTCAGATATTGATAAAGGCCAACTAATAAGGTATAAAACCAGAAGAAGTTTATGAGGCACTATAAAATATCAAGTCTATGAGTCATGGGCATAGAAGAAGAAGAATTTCTTGCTAAAGGAATTTAAAAATTTTTTCAATAGAATAATAATGTAAATTTTTTCAAATCTCAGGAAAGAAATGACCATTCAGGTATAGAACACATTTAGAATGCCACAGAGAAAATAACCTCTTCACATCCTATTATAGTTAAGACACTAAGTACTACATAGCAAAAAAAAAAAAAAAAAAGCCACAAGAGAGAAGCACCAAGTCACAGTAAAGGCAGATCCACCACAATCACACATTTCTCAACTCAACAGCAGCTTTAAAAGCCAGTAGCTCATGTAATGAAATATAATAACCAACCTGTGATACTAAATCCAGCACAGTGGCTGTTTCTAATTGAAGGAGAAAGCAAAGATTTCCATGACATAAACAAACTAAAGAAATTCATTACTGTAGTGTCAGCTGCTTTTCTCCTTCCTGAAGGAAGAAGATTTTACTTTTGTTCACCGTTTGAAGATGCTGTCCATCATGGTGAGGAAGTCATGATGACTGGGGCTTGAACAAACAGTGGATCACAATTCATCTGCAGTCAGGAAGCAGAGAGAGATGCATGTTGGTACTCAGTTTGCTTTCTTCTGTTTTTACGCAGTCTAGGATAACCATAGAATCATTTCACCTGTATTTGGTGTGAGTCTTCCTATACCAATTAGCCAAATCTAGAAAATCCCTCAAAGACATCTCAGAGACCAGCCTCTCATGTGATTCTAGACTCTGTCTAGTTGACAACTGATGTTGACCACCACAACCAGAAAACCATCATTACAGAAGATTCTTGAAAAAAAATCTGTGATGGTTGATATTGCTTGTCAATTTGACAAGCTCTATAATCACCAAGAGAACAAGACTCTGGACATCTGTGAGGTGTTTTCTAGATTATGTTACTGAGGTGATAAGACCCACCCTAACTGCTAGACTAATAAAAATAAGAAACCCCAGTCTCAGCTAGAATTCTAAGACTTTTAAGAAAGAACTAACACCAAATGTCCTCAAAGTGGTCCATAAAATAGAAATAGAGAACTACCAAACCTCTTTTTCAGAAAGATAGTATTATGCTTATACCCAAAGAAGACAAGGAAGCAGCAAAAGAACATGGACACAAAAATTCTCAGTAAAATATTTGCAGACTGAATTCTCAACATATCCCAAAGATTATAAACCATACTCAGATTGAATTCATTCCAGGGATTCTAGAATGGTTCAACATGTACAAATCAATGAATGTAACTGTCAAGGTTCAGAGAGCCCCACCCCCTCACCAAAAGGGTCTCATGAACTTCTCAAGCTCCTGAGAAAAGGGAACTGAGTTGATAAGTATCTTGGTCTTTGAAGTCAAGAGAAACAGAGTTTTCTCCACTGTTTGCCCAACACAGCAGGCTTCCCCTTTGATCTCTAAAGAGAGCAGGTTTTAACAGTACTGCTCTCCCACCTGCCACCCCCTGCCCAACCTTAAAAAAAAATGCATCTTCCTCGCCTTCTGCAGGAAGCAGAAGCTTCCCCCCTTAAAAAGACCCCAGCTCTCAACCCTGGCAGACATTTTCCCTGTCTGGAAGGGAATCTGTCCCATGTGTTCTTTTGCTAATGAACTCTATTCCAATGGAGCCTTATCTGTGTCCTGGTGCATTCTCCTGATCAACTGGATTCATCCATAGGCTACTTTTTATCTATCAGTAACATATCATATAAATGGACTCAAGAACAGAAATCACATGATCATCTCAGTAGATGTAGAAACGGCTTTTGACAAAGACCATTCATTCATGACAAAATCTGCGAAGAAGCCAGGAATATAAAGAACATACAGCAATATAATAAAGACTGCATTTGGTAGAACTAGTCAATATATACTAACTGAAGATGAAAAATCAAAACATTCCACTAAAGTCAGGAATGAGGCAGGGTGTCTACTTTCTCCACTTTTATTCAATATTGTTCTTTTAATCTTAGTGGGTGAATAAGAGAATAAAAAATAAAAAGGAAAATATAGGAAAAGAAGAACATTCCCGTTTGCAGATGTTATGATCTTGTAGATCAGAAAAATCTTTAATACTCTACCAGAAAACTCTTAGAGCTGTTCAACACTTTCAACAAAGTGTAGTATACAAAATCAAAGTACAAAGATCAGCTAATTTTCTGTAAACCAATAACATATACACACCAAGAAAGAAATCAGAAAAAAAAAATGGCATTTACAATGCTTCAAAAATATCTAGGAATAAACACAACCTGGGAAGTTAAACACGTCTACCATGAAAAATTCAGAACAGTGAAGAAAGAAATTAAAGAAGACAGTAGAAGATGGAAAGATGTCCCATGCTCATTTATAGGCAGTATTAACATAGTGAAAATGACCATATGATCAAAATCCATATAGAGATTTAATAAAATTCCCATCAAAATTCCAATAACATTCTTCATGTATAGAGGGAAAAAAAATCCTAAGATTCTTATGAGAACACAAATGACCTCATATAGCCAAAGCAATCTTGAGCAAAACCAACAGTGCTGGATAGATCACAGCTGCTCTCAAGTCATACTACAGAGCCATAGTGACAATAACATCATGGCACTGACACAAATGAGACATGTTTACCAACAGAACAGAATAGAGTACTCCGAGTTAAACCCTAAAGTGATAGCCAGCTGCATTTTGAGAATGACGTCAAAGGATACAATGGAGACAAGGTAGCCTCTTTAGCAATGGTGCTGAAAAACTAGCCACAAACAGCAGACTGAAGCTAGAGTCCAGCTTCAGGTCAAAATAGATCAAAGACTTTAATGCAAGACCTAAAGCTCTGAAACTCTTAGAAGAAAACATAGGGAAAATACTCCAAAGCACAGGCATAGGCAAAGATATTTCTCTGCAAAGGACTCCAGTAGCTCAGGAATAATCCTAAGGGCTGACAAATAGGATTTCATAAAATAAAAAGGTTTTCTATAGCAACCTAAGCGTCCCTCAACTGACAAGTGGTTAACAAAAATGTGGTATATTTACACAATAGAGTTCTACTCAGCAGTAAAGAAAGATGAAATAATGAAATTTGCAGGTAAATGGATGGATCTAGAAAAGGTTATACTAAATAAAGTAACACAGACTCAGAAAAACAAACACAGACTCAAAAAAACAAACATATGTTCTCCCTCATATGTGGCTCATAGCACTAAATTCTTTTAAATTCCAGGTCCTTTTAATAAAATGATGATATACAGCAGTCCCTTCTGCATGAAATAACTACCATCATTACGACTTTGACTGAGCCTGATCACTAAACATAGTCACAATTGGGCTTGTTGATGGTTGTGCTCATTCATTAAAAGAGTGTCAAGCAGGCTCACTGGACCCTCGCCTGAATATCCAGCCACTCTTCCCAGCCAACTAGTTCAGCCTTGGAGAACAAAAGAAAAATGAGGAAGAACCCAATAGAGGGATGCTTTTGGAAGCCCTTGTCAAGAAACTCCAGTGGACTCACATATGAACGTTTGAAAATTGCCCTGTTCTGACTTTTTTCTAGTTCCCTGTCTAGATCTTGTAATGCTAATTACTCTTGCCTTTATACTCTTCCTTCACATCTCCTGTTCATGAACAAGGACTTCCTTCTCCCCTTAGAGACAAAAGGTATGTAATTTGGGAGTCTTTTAGATAGACCCACTGAAGGGGTACTCCAATTGCCTCACCCTGCATCCCTGTTCAGCATGGAAGAAGCCAGAGCAGTCGATGTCCCTAATTCCCTATTGGCAATTTGGGTAACCCCTTCAGAGGATGATGTGATAAAAATAGGAGGTAGGAATTGGCTAGGCAGTTAGGGTAAAAAGACCCGAAAGAAATGTAGCCAGCTTCTTGTCTAAAAGTCAAAATGTCTTTGGGACTGTTAGCAACATACTTTGTTCCAAAGGCCAAAAATGTCAAAACATTTGGGAGCTTGTATCTAATCCTTAAAAGATTTTAGGGTTACCTCTTCAGAGGGGGGAATGTTGGAAGGGAGGGAGTAGGTATGGATTTGATCAAAACACCTTATATGCATGTGTGAAATTCTCAATAAAGTTTTTGTAAAAATTTAAAAAAAGAATTCTAATTGCTTTATATGTCAAAAAGAGAAAAGATTTCCTATAGCAAGAAAAGTAATCAGTTGAGTGAAGAGGCAACTTACAGAATGGGAGAAATGTTTGCTAACTCTGTATCTGACAGGGCATTACTGTATGAGACAGAGAAAAGAATGAAAACTTAAACACACACACTGAATGGAAGATGAACCAAAGTTTTCAAACGTCCAGATGGCGAATAAACATAAGATAAAATTGTTCAACTTCCTTAGCAACCAGGACCATCCAAACTGAAATTACCTTAAGATTCCTTTTCACCCTTGTCAGAATGACTATCATTCAGAAAACAAACAACAAATTCTGAAGAAGATGTGGGGAGAATGAAATCCTTATGCACTGCTAATGGCAATTTAACTTGATCTAGCCAGTATGGAAATGAGAAGGGGGTTCTTCAAAAAATCCCTTTCCCCTGAAAAAATCCACTAAGAATAAAAGCACCATATAACCCAGCTCTTCTGTTTCTAAGCATGTATCTGAAGAGCTCTAAGCCAACGTGCTACAGATGGATCTGCTCATCCTTGTTTATTGCAGCACAAGTCACAATAGTCAATGTATGGAATCAGGATTGGTGTCCATTAACAGATGAATGGATTGAGAAATAGACATATAAAATGATATGTAACTAATGGCTATGACTGTAACTAAATGCACGCATATATATTCTGCGGGAAAATTCATAAAATGGAGATCCTCACATTAAATGGACTAAATTAGATCCAGGAAGACAAATCTCACATGTGAGTCCTAGATATATAAAACTATTTGTTCATATGTATGTATGTGTATTAGTTAATTTTCTGTTGCTGTGACAAAACACCATGACCAAAGGCAACTTATAGAAGAGTTTGTTTAGGCTTACAGTTCCAGAAAGATGAGTCTTTCATGGTAGGGAGGCATGACAGAAAGTACAAGCATGTCAAGAGAGAAAAGCTGAGATCACAGATCTTCAATCACAATCACAAAACAGAGAGAATAAACTGCAAGTAGGATGAATCTAAGAAACCTCAAAGCCTGCTCCCCAGGGATATGCTTTCTTCAGCAAGGTCATACCTATGGAAGGGTTCATAACTTCCCCAAACAGCAAGTGTTCAAATACTGGAATCTATAGGGGACACCTCTCTTTCAAACCACCAAGGTATGTAATGTGGAAGTAGGGGGGGAGGGAAATATTTGTAAAGGGAAAAGGAGAATGAGCAAAGGGAGAGAGTGGGGGCAATACAGTTAAAATTCATGATATGTTAGAAAACAGTTGTTTATGTGAAACCCAAAACTATGTGCAGTGAGTATACACTAATAAAAAACTGAATGAAAAAGAATGAAATCTTGTCATTTGCAACAATATGGGGCTTAGATATCGTTGTGTTCTATGAAATAAGCCTGGCACAGAGAGACAACTGCATGGTTTCACTTATAAGTGGAATACAAAAAGTTTGTATCTAGTTGAGATCCGAATGGTGATTACTAGTGTCTGGGGGTGTATCGAGGAGGGAAGCATGGGAAATGATGTGCAGTAGGCACTGAGCTGTAGCTGGACAGAGGAAATAAGTTCTAGTATTATTTCTTCTTCCTTCCTTCCTTCCTTCCTTCCTTCCTTCCTTCCTTCCTTCCTTCCCTCCCTCCCTCCCTCCCTCCCTCCCTCTCTCTCTCTCTCTCTCTCTCT
>NW_008357164.1:315799-326020 GCF_000622305.1 Nannospalax galili
TTTGCTTTGTGTGTGTGTGTGTGTGTGTGTGTGTGTGTGTGTTGTGATGATATGGGTGTGGAGGTCAGACTTCAACTAGTGGAAATTGGTTCTCTCCTCCCACTCTATGGGTCCTAGGGATCAAATTGAGATTGTCATACTTGGCAGACAGTGCCTTTAACTGCTAAGCCATGTAAGCTGTTACAAGCTCTAGTATTCTATTGCATTGTAAATTAAATGAAGGTAGCAATAATATACTACGCTTTAGGAAAAGCTTTTATTGCCAAAAAAAGGGGAAAATAAGAAGATAGATATATTAATACTATTTGAACAGTTCACAATGTATATATGCATTGAAACATCACAGGATACCTTATAAATATGTACAAGTTTTGTGTATCAATCAGAAAATCATATTAAAAACCATTCTTTGTTTGTACATTGTACAAAAGTCAGCTATGGTCCCAGGCTGTAGTTTTCCCACTCTCTGCTTCAGCACTATGCAAACCACTTAGTGTTTTCTAGTTTGCTTTATTTTTACAACAGCCACCTGTCTAGTGACCACTATTAGGATGAGAAAATTCATGTAGAGGCTTGTTAAAGAACTCATTTTCACTTAGCCTGTAAAGCAGCATTGTGAGGATCCAATATGTGTGATATTTCCAGAGCTGTGTAGGAAATGAACCTAAGAAAGGAGAACAGAATCTCACAACTTCTGGTTGCAGCGACTTGTTAAAGTGTAAGGCTGTGTTAGATCTTCAGTGTGTGGAAAAGCAATGGAAGTCAAGATGGTTCAACCATGGTACAAAATTTCTTTTTGGAAGTTATGCAGTTCTTTTGTTTGGAACAGGGAAGGAATATAGATTATATAACTAGGAAATATAGAATCTTGTTATAGGCAGGTTACCTATTTAACCAATGTGTTGAATAGCTTTAGTGTCAACTTGACACACCTGGATTGAGGGAGCCTCAGTTGGGGAATTTCCTCCATTGGACTGGTCTGTGGCCATGTCTGTGGGCCATCTTCCTGATTGTTGAGTGATGTGGGAGGGTCCAGCCCACTGTGGGTGGTGCCACCTCTGGGCAGGTGAACCTGTGTTGCATAAGATCGCAGGGTGAGCAGGGGCAGTGGAGGAAGTCAGTAAGCAGCGAAAATTCCTCCACAGCCTGTGCTCCAGCTCCTGCCTCCAGGTTCCTACCTTGAGCTCCCTGATGAGCTATGATCTGGGAGATGTAAGACAAATAAACCCTTTCCTCCCCAAGTTGATAGTGGTCAGAGTGTTTTGTCACAGCAATGGAAAAAGTAGGACAACCAACTTTCCTTGAGAATACCTACATTAGTCAGCCTCTCCATTGCTATAACAAATGGCTAAAAAAATAAATTTAGGGAAGAAAGATTTAGTCACAGCTAGACTTGTCTGACTCCACAGTTTTAAGTCCCATAACAAAGCAGAAACATAGAGGAAAGGAGTGACAGAAGAAAGCTATATCCCTCATGACAGTTCCAAAATAAAGAAAAATATCAGCAAGGGATCAGAAAGACAAGATACTCTTCAAAGGCAGGTCTCTGATTGACCTAGTTCCTCCAATTAGACCCCATCTCCTGCTTTACGTGACCTCTCAATGGTCACATCAAGCTATGAATCAATCCAATTGTCCTCAGGAACCCCAGATCTGATCGCTCTCTATAATCCCATTGGTTGACAATCAAGCCATCAACCACCCAAGTTTTTGGGTCACATTCAGATTCAGAGCATAACACATCCCAGCTTATATCAGCAGTTTGAATGTAATTATTAATCAACATCATTTTTAATTTTGCAGGTGCCTCAATTTGGATAATATAGTCTATGGACTATGCTTTTGTGGAATTTGAAAAATGAATTTGCATCTATACAGCATACTATCTTATAGAAAAATGATTTTATTCCTAATCTAGTACCAGTTTCTAGGAAACTCTTGTCTAGGAATATCAAGGTCTCAAGAAACTTCATTGTTTGTTCAGGAAATTCCATAGAAAATAATTTAATCAATGCCAAACTACTCAAATTCTCAATAGACAGCTTCTAATGACAGTTCATTTCTCAGGACTTTTTGAACTTGCCTAGAATTCCTTGTTTTGCTATGCCAGTAGTGAACTAATATGGTATCATTCTTACCAGTTTCAACTGTAATAGTTAATATTGTCAATCTGGCAGGATCTAGACTCGCTGAGGAGACAAACCCCTAGTCACGTTCATGAGTGATTATCTAGACTATGTTACACTCTGAGCACATCTGTGGGGGATTATCTTGATTATATTTAAGTGGCAAGACCCACCTTCACTGTGGGAGTTGGGCTGGTTTCCTGGACATATTTGGGACTTACAAGGACTAAGAAAACTCAGCAGTAGCATTGATTATTATCTGCTTCCTGGCTATGGATGCAATCTTACCAGCTCCTTCAATCTCTTGCTGCCATGACTTTCACACAACCAACTTTAAATCAAATAAGCCCTTTCTCTCCCTAAGTTACTTTTGTCACAGCAGTAGGAAAAATGGGTAATACACAAACCAAACTCACCAATTTGCCACTTCCACATTAAGCCATTACCTAGAACTGTGCAAGTACCCTGACTTTGCTTTCCCTACTCTGAGAAGCTGCTAAGTCTCTACCGTTTTAGCTTTAGATTAAACTCAGCATTACCTCATAAACTATCACTTTGGTGTTCTTTTCAAGGAGGTAGCACTTAAGAGTATCTGCAGTTTTCTATGTTTTCTCAAGTCTATTTTGTCTAACTTGAAGATCACTGAGATGTCAAGAGGTTCAGTGAGCTCAACGTGTTGTAGGTAATACTTCTCACAGCAGAGAATCTAGAGTTTCAGCTCTCTTCCCGGCACCAAGGCAGATGCTTTCCTGTTTGTGAGACTGAATGCGTCTTCTATCAGTGTATAAAATCTGTGAAAAGTTTATCAAATGGTCCTTTAAAAGAATGATGGTGTTTTGGGGGACTGGAGAGTTGGCTCAGCAGTTAAGAGTACTGGATGATCTCGCAGAGGACCCGGGTTTGATTCCCAGCATCCACATGGCAGCTAACAACCATCTTTAACTCCAGCTCCAGGGGAATTGGACACACTCTTCTGTCCTCCACGGGCATTGCATGACATGGGTGCACTTTCATACATGCAGGCAATACACTCATACACATAAAAAATAAAATTAATAAATAAAATATTTTTAAAAAGAATGATGGCATTCCCTAACTAATTATTTTATTTAACTTTTTATGGCAAAGGCCAAGATGTAGGGAGAACCATAGAGAATGTGCCAGTCTTTATTTTGTACCTGGGTATTCAAAGTATAGAATTGAATTTCTCCTTCAGCACAACCTCTATCAGAGATATTTAAGGAATAATTTTAAATATTATAAATTCATATTTTTATGAGGAAAAGGTTTGGTTAAATACAAAGTCCCTAAAATCTAATTAAGCCTCAGGTTTTATTTTTATTACTTTTTTATTTATGTGTATGTGTCTGTCTGTATGTACACCATGTGCAAGCAGTGCCCTTGGAGGTCAGAAGATGGAGCTAGATTCCCTGAGACTAGAGTTGCAGGTGGTTGTGAGCTACCTGATATAG
Organism: Nannospalax galili; assembly: GCF_000622305.1. Taxonomy (NCBI): domain Eukaryota; kingdom Metazoa; phylum Chordata; class Mammalia; order Rodentia; family Spalacidae; genus Nannospalax; species Nannospalax galili. The sequence goes on from NW_008357164.1 coordinate 319,398, forward strand.
ATGATGGCCATCTTTCCAGCCCCCGAGTCTTAGTTTTAGAAGAATCATCGTGAGTTTTCTAATGAATGCAATCCATGAATCAGGGATATAGCTTGAAGAGAGAGAGACTGGGAGTCTAATTTGGGTCAATTCTGGTCACAAATCCATTTTTATTCTTTGGAAAACCCCAAAATAACTTGAAATAAACTCATTTTGTGAAGTATCAGTATGAAAATGTATTGTTCCTTTTGCTGTATTTTTTATTGTGCTTTGGGACTTAGTTTACTCAGCTATAAAAATTTTAATAGAGTATTTCTTGCTTTTTCTTGGGAAACTAGCAAGAATATGACACCTCAGGGCTTATTTGATGGAAAGAAGAAGGGAGTCTTTTAAATTTGCTGAAGCATTCTGCAGCTACTATACTTTTAATCTAAACAAAGTTTCTCTCTGGTTGTCTTCTGTAAAGCAAACAGGGCTCTATATATCAGCAAAGATTTGATTAAAGAACTACTTTCAAAGTCTTTTCACTCAACTAATCTTGAAGTCTAGAATTTGTATGACATCTTTTCTCCAGGGATTTAAAAAATATATTTCATTGATTGTTTAAGTGCTGATATCACAGCATTTTGTTTTATTTTAATCCATTATGCTCTATGCAAATGACAGTTATGTTTGAGTTCCCTAAAGAGATCTACACCCAAGGATTCTAGTGCATTATACTTAGTCAACTTGTTCATAAATGCAGGGAAGAAGATTCCATAGCTAAAGCAATTGCCGTATAATCATGATATCCTAAGTTTGGATCCCTAGTACCTATTTAAAAAATATGAATGAACCAGTACATATCAATAATCCCAATACTGGGAGGCAGAGAAAGGAGAATCCCTGGAACTTGCTGGCCATCTAGTCTACAAATTTATGACCTCCAAGCTCAGTGAAAGACTCTAAAAAATAAGATGGAGAGTGACAGAGAAAGACATCCAGTGCTGATCAATGGTCTTTGTGCACACACTTGTGCACACACAGGAAAATCTACATATACACAAACACACACAAGTTTGGAGAATCAGTACAAAATCCCAAGCAGTGTAAATTAATATGGCATTTTTTATTTAGAAGATGTGTATTTTTGGAATTCATAATTTATTATAAAATAAACTTTTGGAACAAAGAGCAATCTGTTAGCATGTTTCTAATTTTGGCATTTTTTGTATAGTAAGTACATTTTCTTTACCATAATACCACAAATATTGCTTCTTTAACAATGAGCAACCACTGTGTCCTGTCGATAATGAAAAAACTGGAAGCTTGGAGACAACTAAGTCAGTGAGACTTCCTATTCTCCTCAGGAGCTGAAGTCTAGATCTATATGAAAGATTCTGTGTTATTTTTTTCTATTGTATGTCTTTCACATTTTCACATCTGGATGATAAGAAATAATGTTCAGTCAGCCAAGTTTTATTGATATGCTTCAGAATGAAACTTGAACAATTTGCATTTATATTTTATTGACTATTCCATAATACTCTGAATCTTTAAAATAAATAGCCTCTGGCATTCCATTTTCATCACTCTGAGGAGCCTATTGTTTGACTCTTCTGTCACTTGGAAAATAGACTGTAACCTTCTAACTAAAATGATTGTCTCAGGTTCTAAGGAAACAATTGATTATTGAGGCTTCTTTACTCTTCATACTCAAAGAGTTTGTTGACCCTTTTTAAAATTTAACTTTATATGATAGTTTAAACTCCATACTTACCTAATTTCCTGATATCATTGTTTTGCTGAGCATGGAGAAATAAATTTGTAGAATGAAAATGATCTGCTTAATAACTGCTATGCAGTACTAAAGATGTTTGAGTGAAGGTGTTTTGTTTTAAAAAACAATCATAAACAATTCTCTTCTCCTATAGAGAAATAGATGTGGCAGAGGAAAAAGAAAAAATGGATGAGGTTCAGAGCATTGAAGCTCAATAATAAAAAAATTTAAGCTACCGCCATATTCTCAAATCCCTGTTGAATAATGTGGAAAAACTAGAGAAGTTTAAACCATTATAATTACTTCTAAGGATTTTAATGCACAATAAGCTTTGTAGTGATTTCTTCCATAAAGATATTTAAAGCCAAGGAGTTACATTTGGCTGGTTTATCTATTTGATCCCCTTTCACTGCTGGTTTTCTAGGGTTTCCTTGTTTTCTCTAAGTTTGATCACTTTTGATACTGAACAAGGCTATTTGAATTTCTTCAGTAGAGTTTTGTTTGAGGTTCTTTTGGCTACAAAGGACAATCGATTCTTCTTCCACCTGTAAAATAGGGAATTTTTATCATGAGACATGGAGAAACTTCATAATCCCAATGCAAGAGTCACACATAATGCAGTAGACTTGAGAATCAGAAAGTCAGGGAGTGAATTCATATTTATTATGTCTGTGGAGTCGTGGGGTTTCTTGTTGATTCATTGCTTTGTATTTTATTGTCAGTTTTATTTTCTGCTTATTCACAAATGCACTTGACTTAACTGGCACCCAAGTATATCACTATATCATGCATTCTGTGTTTCACTAGCTGTCATTAATTAAGTCTTTCTCTGCTCTTTATTCTAATTCTATTGAAAGCAAATGATTGGCTAAGCACAATTAATTTCTAGGGCTCCCTTTGTTCACTCCTGGTCCACTTAACATTGATTAGAAAGCAGGTTGATATGCTACAACATGACTTTTAGTTCTCTTACATTAATGTAGAATGCACATAGATATATTTTTGTCCCAAAGGAACTGCTGGTACTTGAGGCATTGGATGGTTTAAGGTAAGTTAGACTGGTTTAACTTTTTGATCAAATCATTGTACATTTGTTGTCTGATAGGATATCAAGAACAGACACTGAAGCTTATCAAAACTCCTTCACAAAGGATATGTGTCTTTTTTCTTTTTCAATGGATATTGTTGCAAAGTACTAATTGTTAGAGCACAGAACTGCACCTTTAGGCCTGAACCCATAGCCTGAGCTAGACTATGCCTCCCTGCAGCTCTGTTTGATGCAGACAGTTAAGAAGCAGCCTGTGCTGTGTTTTGAGAGTTCTCAGGTTGCTACCTGGCTCCTCCGTGCTCCTTTTCATGTATGCTATGCTGAATTAGATCATGTGATATCAAACTTGCCACCACACCTAGAAAGCTATAGAAGTCAGACTTTTCCTTAATTCTGTGGTTGGCTCCAAGACTCCTGACAGAAACTGCTTGTAGATTTATTCTGGAGATAAAGGTGATGGTTCCTCTCTGAAGAGACTCCTCTGGCTCCTGGGGCCATCTTTTCATAGTGGCCATATCTTGTACTCTTCCAGACTCTTTCTTATTCTCATCTTAAAGAAGCTCCTCTCCAGGCTTTAAAGGGAAGCCTCTCCTCTTTAAGGCTCCAGAATGTTTAGCTATTTCTCATATATCTTCCTTCCACTTTGGGGCCCTATCATGGCCTTGAGGCCCTTTCTTTCATTATAATTAATGTCATTTGTGGTAATGAATTTCACAATATGATCATACTATGGACAAATAACTTACCTAGCCTTGCAACATAATGTAGACAAGTTCACTGAGCCATGTGCACCTTTTGTGACCTGGGCATATGACCTTAATGTATCATAACTCTTCTTTGATTTCCACTCAAAATAATCTAGGAACGTGTGTATGCAATCTTACATATCAAAGTGCTGCAAACAGCACTTATCATAAGCAATGAGAAAAATTGTTTGCAGTTGTGTTATTGGTATTTTAGATCTAGGAATTAAAGGTCAAAATTATTCTTTATTAAGATAATTGTGAGCCTGACTTTTTACTTCCCCATTTCATGCTAGATTACTTTTGCAATAAAAGTAATCTGGAGCTGAGAAATCTGAAGGAACAGTTTCTCCGTGGTTTGGATCTGTTCTGCTCTTGGTCTTAAAATGGATACTAAGAGCCAGGCTGTTTTTTTATTAATGTATAACTATATAGCTAATTACGAGTCAGTTTCTTCTGAGAACCAATCTGCTGTTTTATTTCAACACTAATATTGGGCCTAACATAGTACTAAAGAAGAGGGAGCTGTGTCACAGTGAAGGCATGCTGAGAGTACTAAATTAACCAGTACATAAAATAATAGGCAGAAATACTAAGTGCTATGAAGATGATAAAACAGGGCGATGCAATACAAAGTGAATTTAAATTTCGATCAGGATTTCTTTTATAATTAAAAAATTGTGTGTGTGTGTGTGTGTGTGTGTGTGTGTCTAAAATAAGTATATGTGTGAATATTTGTATCACAGCTCTCTTATGGAAGTCAGAGGATAACCTTGCGGAGTCAGTCCTCTCCTTCTACCTCTATGTCTGTTCTGGGGGCCATTCTCATGTTGTTAGGCCAGTGTTGCAAGCATCTTAACCTGCTGAGTCATCTCACTGCTCTACATGGAGTTTTCAGTCAAGTTTTCTCTTAGGAAGTGAACTTTGAGCTTATATTAGTATGATAAAGCAGCAAGACATGGTTCACCTATTTTATGAAAATTAGCTTAGTTTTTTCTCCTATTGAATTTATGAAGTAATTATTAATTTTCTCTACAATTAACATACAAAGAAACAAAACTAGGGGGTACTTAGGCTATGTAACTTGCTCCAGGTTTTATAGCTGCAAGTGATAGAGCTAAGATTTAAATCTTGGTAGTACCAAAACACAGCACACCCCACACATAAACACACATAATATAACTTAAGCAGAAAGAACAGTATGGTAGTTTGAATGAGAATGTCCCCCATAGGCGCCAATGTTTGGACATTTTGTCCCCAGTTGGTAGAGCTGTTTTGGGAGGTTTTAGGAGGTAGGAGGTGTGGCCTTGCTGGAGGAAGTGCTTCACTGGGGGAAAGTAACTAATACAAACTGCTTAGACAATCAGCTTCTTATACTTTGAATTTAGTAATTTTCAACTTAATATTTTATTTTCTTTAAGAGTAGAAATGTGCTTTTATTTCCTTCCATTTCTAGTGCTTTAAATGTGTTTTAAGTAAAACTACCTTATCCTCTGTGAAAAGCTAACTTAATGTATAAAATACCTTTAATAAGAGATGATGGAGCAGGAACAATGACAGCTCTCTTATTTATAGAGACTAAACATCCTATTGAGCAGGGAATGGGTTATTAGAGAAATCAGGGATGGAGAGATGACCCGAGTTTGATCTCTGCAACCCATATGATGGAAGGCGGGTACTGATTCCTTCCAAATGTTCTCTGCCTTCAACAAGCATGCTATGGCTTGTGCACACCCCCTACGCCCAATTAAAAAAAAAAAAAGGAAGTCAGGAGGGAATTAAAAATCCCCAGACTCATTTATAGTGTTAAACTGACTCCTAATGACTTACTTTTATATCCATTGATGAATTCATCTCTCACCTCTTACCAGAGAATTTCTTTATGTAGCAGATGGTGATTAGCACAAAAACCCACAACTGACCAGTGTAAGAGAACAAGAGGCTGCAGAGTGTTTATCCCTGAATAGGACACCTATTTCAGAACTTTGCCTCCCAAGGCTGAGGATTCATTTCAGAAGAGGGGGTAGAAAGACTGTAAGAGTCCAGAGATGGTAGATGACCAGAAGGAAATAAAGTTTGCAAGATATCTGGTCAGTTACTCATATGAACTCACAGCAACAATGACAGCATGCACAAGTCTTGTGGAAGCTCAAACCTGACAAAATACCAGCATAGACATGGGAAAGTGGGTAAAAAATACCCATTCTAAGGAACAATTGGCAACCTATGACTACTGAGAGGGGGAGAGACCATCTCTTTCAAGGACGGAACTCTTTCTAGGTCAACCCAGTTTCAATGGATAAAGTCACACTGAAGGACATTTGGGGACACAAATTAGACTTTATAGGCTCTCTCTCTCTCTCTCTCTCTCTCTCTCTCTGTCTCTCTTTCACACATACACACACCCATATATATATTAAATTGAGTTGGGGGAAGTAATGGAGGTGTGAATAGGGGAGGAGATTTAATACCATCAAATTATATTGTATGAAAATTGTAAAAATTCTATTAAAAATTTCTAGAATCAAATAATAATGTAAACACATTTTAGACCCATGGGATACAATGAAAATAGTTCTAAGAGGGAACTTCATAGCTATGTTATTCCTGGGGTGAAGTGAACAAATATAGGGAATCAGCAATAGACCAAAGTAAGGATACCACCAAAGTCCAACATAGTGAACCAATGAATTTCATTCGGTTTACTTACAGAAATATGAATGGGAGATTACTTACAGGAGCAGAAATGATTCAAAGACAGGTACATTACCAAAGCTCACTCCAGGATGGGGAGTAGCTCACTGGTAGAGGAATCCTGGAGCATAATTCACAACCTGTAGACAGTTTAAAAGACTGGAGAGTCTCAGGGCTGGAGAGATGGCTCAGATGTTAAGAACACTGGCTTGCACAAGACCTGGGTTCAAATCCCAGCACCTGCACGGCAGCTAAGAACTGTCCGTAACTCTAGTCCCAGGGGATCTGACAGCCTCTTCTGACCTCCATGGGCATTGTACGACACGGGTACACTTACCTACATGCAGGCAATACACACATACACATAAAATAAAAATAATAAATAAAATTTTTTTTAAAG
>NW_008357164.1:327296-337581 GCF_000622305.1 Nannospalax galili
AAGATTCTGCATAGCAAGGAATATAATTAGTCAGGAGACAGCTTGCAGAATTGGAGAAAATCTTTGGTAGCTATATATGAGACAGAAGATAAACATTTGTAATATAAAAATTTCTATTTATTATTTCTAATTTTTTGTGTGTATGACTGTATTGCCTACATGCATGTGAGTGTACCATGTCATGCAATGCTGCGGAGGTCAGAAGAGGGCTTTGGATTCCCTTAGAACTGGAGTTAAGGGTGGTTCTTAGCCTCTGTGTGGGTGCTGGGAATCAAATCCAGGTCCTCTACAAGAGCAACCAATGCTCTTTACTGCTGAGCTATCTCTCTAGCCCAAACATTTGTAATATAAAAAGAACTAAAAAATTAAGCATAAAAAGCAACTCAGTCAATCTGTGGGCTAAGAAGTGAATAGTTTTTAAAAGATTAATTACAAAGGACCAATAAATATATGAGAGCATGTTCAATTATTGATCGGGGAAATGAATGCTAAAACAACACTGAGATTCCATCTTATCCAGCTTGAATGACTATCATTAAGAAAATAACAACAGCTCCTGCTTGACAAGCGTATGGGAACCTTTATATCCTGCTGATGGGAATGTAAATTAGTGTAGTCAGTGTGGAAATCAGTGTGGAGATTCTCTCTAAAACGTAAAAATGGAGCTAACATATGACCCACTGGTATCACTTCTGTATCTGCACCCGAAGGACTCTCACTCAACTTCCCATGGGGATATATGCACATCTGTTTATTGCAGCACTATTTACAATAGCCAGTTTATGGGATCAGCCTATATGTCCATCAACAAACTGGTAGAAAAACATGGCCTATAATCACAGCGGAATTTTATTAAGCTACAGAGAAGAACAACCTTATGTCATTTGCTGAAAAACAATCAATGTAATTAAAGATCATTATATTATGCATGATAAGTAAGACTCAGAAAGACAAATATCACATATCCCTGGATTTTAGAGAGTCATAAAATCAAATATATATATATATATAGTGTGGGGTCTCTCCCTTTCCTCGTGGGTCGTTGGCCACCGGTCCACGAGGACAAAGGGAGCAGAAGCAACGAACGGCGTCAGGACGGCCAGTGAGCACTGACGGAAGAAAGCCCTTCCAGGAGGGGAGGCAGGTTCAGTGATACAAACAGCTCCAGACTCAGTGAAACAGCTCCAGATTCAGTGAAACAGCTCCTTTTATTCAGTGGGAGAACTAGGGAAAATATAGTGTGGAGACAGTAGCCAATGCTTCAGCTGATAGGTGCTCATAGTATGCTTTATTTACATGTGGCAGTGGGCTCCTATCGTCCGACTACTGGGCAATGCCTAATTATCATATAGAAAAAACCTGGGGGTAGTTTTTACTGCAGGTAACGCTGCCAAAGGTCATGTTCCAAATAAGGTCAGGCATCTGTCCTTGGCTGCACTTTCCAGGTAAGTCAGGCAGAGAGCAGGAGGCCCCCTGCTGAGAAAGGGAGTCCTTCCATATAGTGTGGAGCCCCTTAGAGCTATCTGGACATGGAGGACTACAACCCTAGCAGCAGGGTTCCCCAACAATATAGAACCTGAAAATTGAAGTGAGGGTGGAGAATGAAGGGGAGAAAGGAGGGTAGGGAGATGTGGGGGCAAGGGATGGATATAGTTTAAAAAAACAATGAAACATGCATGAAAATGTGATCATAGTGTAATTGAAATAGTTGATATTCATATTTAAATGTATCATAAATATGTTATAGCTGTATTATGAACACCTATTAATGCCATTTTTAGCAACCTTGCGTTCATTCATAAGATGGATATAAAGAAAATTATCTACCCATTGTTGGATATTTTGGCTGCTTGTAATTTTTCACAATTCCAAACAGCATTCATATATTATAAAGCTTTAATAAATACATTCATATTATTTTAGATTCTGTTTTCTTATTTTATGTTTGCCTTCCATTTAATACTTCCATGCACTTCATATAGTAGAGTGACACCATAACTATTTTTCATCTTCTTGGATAGAGACAATTTCATATTAAAACTTCATATTAACATAGAGGGTCAGATAACTTGAGTCAAAGGATTACGTATGTTTTTGCATCTTGCCTTTCAAAATACTTGCCATTCCTGCTTTTTGACAGAGTAATTTTAGGTTCTGAAGAGCCACTAAGTATTGAAGTATCTATAAGGATTGAAGAATGATTGACTGACTTTGGTTTTCTTCCAGGGCTGTTGCCTCAAAGAAAGTTAGTATTTTGTGGAACCATGATTGTAAGTGACATGATTTCTAAACTTTTCCTGTCCTTACTCTTTTGTAGTTTGAACAAGCTGTCACAATAAGGTCACAAAACAGACTCAACCTTATGTTAACAACTTTCTGGAGTTGAAATAGAATTCCCCTGGGAGGGCTGCACAGCAGTGCTTGGCGTGTGGACAAAAAATATCAAAAGAAACAACAGCACAGTTTTCTTGTGATGTGTGTACACTCTGCGATCAAGACTATAGAATATTAATTATAAAGTAGAGGGAGGCTGAGTTTGAAAGAAGTCACAAAACACAAGTGCAGATTTCTAATGCAGCTGATACAAATTAATTTCCTTACTGGTTTTATTTATTTTGTGAGGTCACAGTTTCATTGCTTCCTCAAGAAAAAATTCTTTCATAGGTAGTTCTTTGGATAGATTTCAAGTAAGAGGAAGGAGAACATACTGGCAAACTGAATTTGATGCTGCCAGTTAAAGTGGAATGGTAGGAAGATACCCTGCCAGGAATAAGGGTGCAGTTGCCACTGATGCCGTGCAGTCTTGAACTTGTTGCAGTAACAATGCAGTATATGATACTACCAGAACTGGCGTGGAGTAGCAGGAGGTGCTGAATAAGTGAGGAAAGTGACCTATGGATCTTGATAAAAAAAGAAGATATGTGGCTCCTGAAAGATGCAGCACATATTAGCTCACTAGAGTAGGAAATTTAAGATTATAGTTCTAGAACATTCAGGCTCATCAGTCATCCTTGGTTCAGAATGTAAGGGGAATGTAAGGTTGAGGATCATCTATGACCCGACTATTACCTCCAGACTCATTACCCATAATCTCCACTCAAGTTCACTCGACCAGCCCTACAGATCGTTTTTGCTTATGTATCTTATTCTTTTTATCCTAATTATTTTACCCCCTTTTACAAAAATGAGTAAGACAACAATTTTTAAAGTTTTTGTCCAGTCCTCTTTTCTTAGGATTTCTGAACATATCTTTTGTGGAATTTGTATATAATAGCAAATATTTTTGTTTGTTCAATATATTTCCTTACTAGTTCCGATTATAGCAGGGTCCTTCACCAAAGCTGTTTTAAGAGCAACTGGAGAGGGAAGATGCTGTTAGGCCATTAAGATGGAAAAATATGTGGAGAAATTGCATTAGGAGAAATTAAACAGGTGCAGAGGCGAAAGAGAGCATTCTGATGAGTTCTTGCATCCTCTTAGTGGTCCCTAAAGCATGCAGTGGGTTTGATTCCTTCGCTGTCTTGTTTTCTGATTCTCTGTTGTTCTTCAGCATCCTCCTGATATTCTCCCACAAACATTAAACCTCAGATAACTTGGAGATTTTTATTTTAAAATTTTGTTTGCATGTAATTAAGAGTTCCAACTAATACAATTTTCATTCTGTATTCTCTGAATTTATCTCTATTTTGTTACTTCCTCACTCTATGTATACAATCTCACTGTAGATCCTTAACAACACAGCTATTTCAGATAGGAATCATATCTTATTCACCATTTAAAGACAGTATCTTAACAGTACTTGGTAAGTATATACCTGAATTAGATCAAAAGCAATAGCCTTCAAAGGCCATTTTAATAGAGATGTACATAGCTCTCCAATTTACAGTGATTTATTTAATGATTTTTTTTTTACTTCATAATGATTTGAGAACAATATGCCTTAAGTGGGAAGCAAAAGCTATATTTCAATTTTGAATTTTTATCATGTATTGACCTAGCAATATGTGGCAAGATTGTTGAAACACTAATGAGCAGATACAAGCCATAGCTCTCAGCAGTCACAATTACCAGTGATGTTCTACTGTGCTGTGTTACTAATCTGCAGAGTGGTAGGCCAGGTGCATCGAATGTATTTTCAGTTATGACACTTTCAGTCTCCAGTGGATTCATGGCAATGTAATCCCTATCATAATTTGGTAACTGTATATAAAATTGAATACTTTTGTGGAACTTTGTTGCCTAGACATCATTAGTTTTTCTTAAGGGAATTTGAGATTTTGGTGTGAATATCAACCATGAATCACAAAGAAATCCAAGGCACTTGCTTTCAATGAGTAGTGAATCTTGATGAAAATCCATCCACCCCAATTTATCAATGGCTGTTAGTGCTTGTAGGAAAAAAATCAGTAAATTAGGCATGAATGATGAGTGGAGAATCAAAATCTTTTAAAAAATTTTCGGTGACAGAAATTATTTTGGTGATTCTCCTAGTGCCTTTGTATTTAAACCTAACACAGGTAAAACATATAGTGCTTAGATTTGGGAATTTGAGTTTCTGGAGTAGGAGTTTTGGTATTACCAATTCTTTCTTATGTTACTTACTTTTGGGACATTGTAAGTGACATTTCATAATGTGTATGCTAAAGAGACATGGGACTTTAAAAAGAATTTCATTGTTTTTTTAGAATACAATGTATTTTGATAATATTTAGATCCCTCCCCTCTCTGTAACCCTTATTGCACCCCACCCAGTTTCATGTACTCTCCCATGTATATTAAGGCCTAGTGAGAGACATGGGACTTTTATTCTATGCATCCCAAAGAGTAGCCTGTGTGATGAGCATAACAGTAATGCTCCTTAATTACTTTACTCTGTCATCTGTAGAATAGGTGGAGCAATAGTACTGAATAATGGTTGTACGTGTATGTTAAAAGGCTACAGTTGTAATAAGGATTAAGTAGGATGATCAAGAAAGATTATTTGCATCATGATTAATAATAAATGCAATAATCATTTAAAATAAGTTTATTAGTGCTTACATGAAAACTACAGTATACAGAAATATTCAAATGAAAAAACCATAATTTGAAATTTAGACTTCATAGCTTTTTGTGGAAAAGATTTATTTGTGTGTGTGTGTGTGTGTGTGTGTGTGTGTGTGTTTGCTATGTGCATGCAGGTGCCTATATAGGCCAGAAGAGGGTGTTGGATCCCTTGGAGCTGATTTTACAGGTAATTGTGAACAGCCTGACATGGATGTTAAGAACCAAACTCAGGTCCTCTGGAAGGTCAGTAAGTGTTCTTAACTGCTGAGCTATCTCTCCCATCCATACATGCAATAATCTATCATTTAATGATATACTGAGAAATGCATCCTTAGGGAATCTTATCATTCTCTGTGTATTATGGAGTACACTTACACAGCTGAGAGAGCTGTAGCATCAGCAGGTGATATAATTTCAGGGGACCACTGGTATGTGGGGGAGGGTCAAAGACTGAAATGTCAGATGCACAGGATGATGCTCAAATATGCTAGCCATTGCTATGTTATTTCCTAGATGAAGGAGTAAGAATTTAAAAATCCAGAAACAAAACCATGCAATAATGGTGGTCCCACAATCAGTTACTCAAGCCCAAGTTCAGGCTAACAAATGGTGCCAAATTAAAAAAAAAAAGTTATGAAAATATACTTCTACTTGAAATGCTAATGGATGCCATCTTCTGAAGAGCAAAACCTTAAATGCTTTTTATTTCAAATTTGAAAATTACCAGTGACTTGAAATTGTTTTATGAACCTATCAATTTAATAATAGGTCTAATTGTTAAGGAGCTTTTCTTTATATTGAAATTGAGTCTGTCTCTCAGCTAATGATATCTATTGTTCTTTGTGCTACTCCCTAGGGGACATAGGAAAGAATCAAATTTCTTTACAGCATAGACTATGAGGTCAATTGCAGTGTCTCTTAAGAGCCCTGTCCCTGTCCCCACAGCTCCTATGCCATTGTATCAAATCCTCTCACCTTCCTGAATGCTGTTCTCAGCATTTATCCTCATGTCCCCAAATCCCATTCATTCTGAAATCTGAACCTACATGTAATTTACATGTATTCTGATTAACTCAGAAACAGCAAAATCTTTCTTGCTCTGGCTCTTTATATTTGGTAATACAGGGAAGGTACAGTAAGTTTTGAGAATTTCCACATTTTAAAAACATATTTTCATTGAGCCTTTGTAATTTCATACAACAGTTCTTGCTCTTAAATTTTGATCCCCTCTGCCATCCATGAAATCAGGCAGATCTTGTGCCTTAATAACCTGCCCCCTTTGAGTGTGAGTTAAAGTAAAAGTAGGTTGTATCTTGTGAATCTTAAACGCTGAAAAGGCTTTGTAAATGTACTGCCTTTTTAGACTTATGCTCTAAGTTTTTTATTTTTCCATGCTAAATTCTATTTAGATGTAGCTCATGATTAGAGCTTGATAAAATTCTTTTTGATCCCTAAATATAGCTTCTAGCTTATTAGCTTTTTCTCTAGTATCAGGTTCTCCAAATTTAATTTTGTTTGTATTTTAAAAGAACCCATATATGTTTAAAGCTGTATGTCTCCATAAAAATACCTTGGTAGATGTGATGGTTAGTGTTAATTATAAACTTGGCATAATCTAGATTCATCTGGGAAATGTTTCAATGAGAGATTATCTAGATCAGATTGGCCTGTGGCATGTATGTGGGGGATTCTTTTAATTAACGTGGGTGCATTAGTGAGGCAGGAGATTCTGAGTTGTGGGAATGGAGAAGGCAGACTGAGCACAAGCGTGCATGCATTAGTTCATTCCTCTGTGCTCTTGACTGTGGATGTTATGGGACCAGTTCTCTGCCCTTGTGACTACCTTGATAGATGGAACTGTGAGTTGAAACAAACCCTTTCCTCCTTCAGCTGCATTTATCAGGCATTTTATCAGAGTAACAGGAAGGAAGCTGAGAAAACAGAGAAAGAAGTTTTGGACCAGAAACAGGAATTTAGGCCAATGCCACATAAATAAAAGGAAATAGAGAGGGAACAAATATCTTGAAAGCGCATGCATTCCATGCCAGAACTTGATCTAAGCCCTATCTATGGAAGCTCACAGAGGTCCTTCCAGACTCCTATGGGGAAAATATTAAGTGATACAGTATAAAGATGGCAATACTCAAAGGTCCTGAGTATTTGGACTAAGGTTATATGGAAGACTAAGTGAGTTGTTTTAAATATTCTGTGTTAGCCCTGTTCCTCCTTACGAAACCAAGGGCCCTGTTATATACCATGGAGAGATTGTCTCCAATTCACATTGTTATACAAAATACAATCATTGAATTTCAGTTGATTTTTTTTTTTTTTTTTCCTGTTAGAGGCAGAGAAAGAAAACACTCCGGAGAGTTAAAACAAGTGTAGTTTTTGGCTGGTTCTTAATGAATAACTAGCGAGTTAGGAAAATTAGCTGAGAAGAGTCTTTAATTCTGTATTTAATTAGGGGAAATACCTCAGTCAGAGGAAGAGTTGCTCCACTTGGACTTAGCCTCAGGGAGACAAAATGAGATTTATCTCTCAATCCTCAACAAGGTATTAGGGACAGCTTTATTTTCAGCGCAGGAGATTTAGCAGAGACAAGGGACTGGAGAACACAGCCAGAAGTGAACTGCCTGGCATCTTTCAAATCAGGTGAGAGTAACAAGATCAGATAGTGGGAAGAACCGCTTCTGGCAATTTCTAGGAGTTCATCCAGGGCAATGTTAGAAGTAAAGAAAATCCATCAGGAACAAGTGACCTCCCTTGACTCACACACAGGGATAACTATGCTGCTAGTGTGAGCTCATCTCCAAACAAATTGATAAGAAAACACGTATTAGACATCTCTGGAATCTTGAATTCTTTATCAATGAACTAGTGACTCAGAAAATACTAATGAAATGCAAGGGAAATTCTCTAGTCTTTTAGTCAAATCCTGTATAAATATCAGCTCCAGTTCTTTGTGTGTTTATCTAGTGCTGGGGATCGAACTCACAGCCTTGTGCCTGTTAAGTAAGCACTCAACTAACCTAGCTATATTCCTAGCATCTGAGTCTACTTTTTAGTAGTTGAATCATCTCTGGTCTGCAGTAATAGTATAATAATAATAATATGATAGGCTACTGTAATGATTGAATTTGATATTCTGTGTAAAGAAGGTAACATAGAACATACTGCACTGTAGAGAACAAATACGTTTAAATTTGTTTCGTACAAAGAACCAATGCATCTCATAAGACATCACACTATGTTCTTAACACAGGTAGAATTAAAAAGTTTTATTAAAATGTTAAAATTTAAATTTACAACATTGAGAAAGATTGAAACAATATTAGGAATTCATAGCTAAGATATCGCAATGGTGTGTGGTTCGAGCAGAATCTTTGAGTTACATTACTGCAATTTGAATTCTAGTGGCAAAATGTCCTTGAATGAGTTACTATGATGATTAATCTTGACTGTCAACTTGACTGGATCTGGAAAATACTATGACAAAGTCTCTGGGCACACCTGTGAAGGAACTTCTTGATTAGGTTCGTCGAAGTTTGAAAATTCACCCTAAATTCGAATAGTGCCTTCTGGTGGCAGCCCAGGGAGGGTGAGGTCAGAGATAATTCGCTTCTAATCATTGCAAAATGCTCAGAAGGCTCTGCTTTGGGGGAAGGCTGGGTATCTGAAATGTTTATATTACCTGGCAAGGGATAAGGTATCCCAGCTGAGGTTCCATTACAGACTCCCTGGTTCTTTGATGTTCTAGACACTTTGGAGTTTCAGACTGAAGAGAGAAAGTGCATCACCCTATGAACTTTACAGAAAAAGGAAAATCGGAGTTTGCACAGGGCTTTTCTAGGGTGCCTTCAGTGCCTGGCAGCCCCTTAAATAGCTGCAATATTATATAATATTCTTTCCATAAACTATATTTATAAACTTTGTCATTTTTGACCCTGGGGGTCTTTTTTAATATTTTATTATTTTTATTGTATGTGTATGAGTGTATTGTCTGCATGTGTCATGCAGTGCCCACGGAGGTCAGAGGGCTATGTTAGATCTCCTGCAACTGGAGTTACAGACGGTTGTTAGCCACCCTGTGAGTGCTGTGAATCAAACCCGGGTCCCCTGCAAGGACAGCCAGTGCTCTTAACTGCTGAGCCATCTCTCCAGGCCTGCTAGGGGTCTTATGTAGTAACTCTGCTTTGGTTAACTGCTCTGGTGGGGAAGAGATAACTGATGCTTTAAAACAGTGAGTCTTTCAATTCAGATACTCTCTTTTTAAAATTAATTAATTAATTTATTTATTTATTTATTTTTATGGGTGTATTGGTGTGCCTGAGTACATACATGGAGATGACAGTGGAAGCCAGAAGAGGGCACTGGCACCCCTGGAATCTGGAATGGGAGTTACAAGCAATTGTGAGCTGCCCATTGTGGGTGCTGGGAACAGCAGCCAGGTCATCTTCAAGACAGCAAGGGCTCTTAACTCCAGCCCCCAAACAGACATTCTTAATTTGTTTCTGGCTTTAGGGCCAATGTATTTACGAGTTCTTATTACAGAAGTGAGCCAAAGGTTTTGTATGAAAGCTTTCATCATATTGAGGTAGTTTTCTTTTTTCTTTTACTCCTAGTTTACTGAGATTTTTATTATGTGTATTGAATTGTATGTGCTGCTTGTCCCACAACTATTGAGTGAATTACAAAATGTCACTCCTTAATTATGTTAATCTGGTGAGCTGCACTGATTAGTTTTGAAATATTATCCTTCTATTGAATTATTGGCATAAAGTCTTCTCATTCTTGGAGCTGATCTTTTTTGCAGTTAACAGTTATATTGAAGAAGGAAAATAGGAGACGTGTGTGTGTGTGTGTGTGTGTGTGTGTGTGTGTGTTTTAAGTTAATATTTTAAGGAAAGGTAGCAATTAGCTTAGTGACCTTGTTGGAAGACATACTCTTAAATGTCTACCCAGCTAGAAAATTTTATCAAAATGTGACTAAATCTGGAAATGCTTAAAGGCTAGTTATGTTTGTGTATCATTGACTTGAGGAACAATGACTAAACACAAATGTATGGTGTAAGAAAAATGTATCCTTGCTGGGCATGGTGGCACATGCCATGAGTCTCAGCACTCGGGAGGCAGAGACAGGCAGGACTCTGTGAGTTCAAGGCCAGCCTGGTCTACATAGTGAGTTCCAGGTTCCAGGCCTGCTGGGGCTACAGGGAGACCCTGTCTCAAAAAGACCAAA
>NW_008357164.1:337620-339079 GCF_000622305.1 Nannospalax galili
AAAGAAAAATACCCTCCCTCCCTCCCTGCATGTAGTGCATAGTATAAATAGTATAATTGATTGGTTTTCCTCCATTCAGTGAACAAAAATCTGCCCAGCTGTGCTATATTAATCTGGAAAATTAATTGGAGAAAATGAAGAGTAGCCTGTCCATTTCAGATATTCTTTTTCATTTCTAATGGGGCTGACAAATGTTAAGATCCCTCTTGTCAACATAAAGCATTAACTCTCACTTCATAGAGAATAAGAAAGAGTCTAGTCTTTAGGCAGGTATGAGTGAGCATGGCCCAGGAACATGGGTGCAGTCTGTGGAAAAGGTTACATGAGATTGTATTTATTATAGAACAAGGCAAATCATAAATCTAGGCATTTACCAAAGCAGGTAGGTGAATTATAGCAAAGTGGGGGACACTGGTGTAGGTTTTAGATGCAATAGGATGCCATTCTTAGCTTTGGGGTTGGTGGAAGCTAACGGTATGCTAAGACTATATTTTGAACATTACACTGGGAGTTGAAAGGCTGTTGGATCAGACACAGGGGTGGGTAACAGCATAGTTGTTAAGGGACTCAAAATAGCCCAGGCAAATTTGGCTCTCAATCTGCAACATTTTAATTCTACACTCAGGGAAACTCTAAGTCAGTCAGTCAGAGTAGCATTCAACACAAATGCCTCCCTTCCCCCACCTGCTTTGGGTACTTGTCTTTCTAGTTTACAGTTCTTGGAAGTCCTTAAGAAAAAACTTGTACTTCCTGTAAACAGAGATGCAGTATAGTGTAGTGGTTGGAGCGGGGACTAAGAACCAGTCTAGTTAATCTTAGGACCACCATCCATCAGCTATCTCACTTTGACGTGATTCTAGACTTCAGTATGGCTGTTAGGGTCCATGATTCGATGGGTCCCCTCCAGATAACAAATACACGGGATTGGAGATGTAAAAATCAAGCAGAGTCTTTACTTTCCAGCCGGCTGGGGTCGACCGGTTTCCCAAGACATGCAAGTCTGGTCAGAACGATCGACCCCCATTCAGTGTCAGATACAGATTATATAGGCCCACATAGTCATTACACAAAAAGCATTCCTCAGCAGACACTTTGATCAAACATCTTCTAAAAGCTATAGTTTCGGTTAAACATCTTTTCCAGGAAGGCTAGATCTGGTGTAAGCCTGGTGCAACTTCCTTCTCTTTGTTCCTTATCGGTTATCTGGTATGTGCAAACAGGCCTACAGGACACATTGTAAAGCAACTGAGTCTGGGGTCCAGGGTCCAGGAAGGAGGTTTACAGCACTTCAATTCTTAGCATTTCAACTAGGTTAATCATCCATGTGTGGTAGATACAAATCAGGCAGAACAGGCAAGCTTAGCAAGTAAATCTAAATCAACATTTTAAACAGAGTTTTCTATCAAAATGCAGAGTTCTTACAGCATTCATCAAGGTATTTCATTTTTTTTCCCAACAT
>NW_008357164.1:346322-354449 GCF_000622305.1 Nannospalax galili
GGTTTACAGCACTTCAATTCTTAGCATTTCAACTAGGTTAATCATCCATGTGTGGTAGATACAATCAGGCAGAACAGGCAAGCTTAGCAAGTAAATCTAAATCAACATTTTAAACAGAGTTTTCTATCAAAATGCAGAGTTCTTACAGCATTCATCAAGGTATTTCATTTTTTTTCCCAACATGGCTTAGTCCTTGATGATGACAATGATGATGATGATGATGAGAAAAGCAATAATATCCTCTCAAGGGAGTTCTTTGAGAAAACAGTGAGATCATATATTAAATACGTCCGTAATAGTGCTCAGCTTATACAAATATTCAACAAACGTCTGAAATTATTTGAGTAGTCTATAATCACTGAAAATGCAGGGATTTGTGTGTGTGTGTGTGTGTGTGTGTGTGTGTGTGTGTGTGTATATGCTTTTTGTTCACTGTTGTGTCTACAGTGAATAGAACAGGTTTTGGCATGAATGCATTCCATAAAAGTACATTAAATACATGAATGTAACACTTTCATTAAAAATGATGCGTTCTCTGTTATTGGTAACAATTTGTCCTATAATCTAGCTGTTTAATGGATGGGCCCTTGCAGAGAAAATCCACTTAGTGGGCTGGGCAGATGGTTAGGGTGAATTCCAGAGCAGACATTCTCTGACCTACAAATTTCATGTTTTGCTTCATTGTGATTCTGTGTGGAACAACCACATGATTTGTAACAAAAATGAATAGTTTTGAAAATGGAAGTATTTTTCTGATATCAAGATAATAGATGTAAGCTGAGACAAACCAGAACATACGGACACCTTAATTTAGGCCCCTCACTACAATGACTGGATTAAAGATTGGCAGCATTCTCCAAAGTGGACAACAGCTCCTGAAGTGATTTTAAGTGCATTTCGCAGGGACTATATAAAACAATAGGGCTTTTTTATTGGACCATTTAAAATGCAAAATAGCACAAGAGAAGTTGAATGAGGTCAAACAGAATAGCTGAGCCTCTGAAAGCTCAATGCTGCTGCGGAGGACACTAGATCTCTGCAGCTGAGGCTGCATGGGTGTAGTCAGGAAGCTTAGTTCTCAGCTTTATGCCAGACATTTTCCATGACTTCAGCTCTCTGGTGACTGGAATTCCATATCATAACCTTTCAGTACTTAAAAGGACCTAGTTGTAGTGTCTGTGTTCTTTTACAACCCAAAAAAGCAGAACACATAGAGGTAGAAATGATGTGAACTATTTGTGTATAACCCAAGCTGCTCTGCTGTGGTGGAAATTGACCCCTTCAGCTCAGAATGCTGAGGTATCTTTTAACTCCCTGGCCACAATTTAATCAGTGGAGAATTGTGAGTTGATTGAGTTACAATCCATTAATATTTTCTGCAATATAGGCAACTGTGAGTTAAATGATCTCTGGGCCTTTCCCAGGAGTCTAACCAACATATAAGATACAATTTTCATGAAAAAGAAAAAGGCATTTCAAATTCCAAACTAGGGTGCAAAGTATTGTTTTTAGAAACTAAAAATCCAAGACAGGTGATTTGATGAGTAGGGATAAATTAATGAGCACAATAGGGCAAGATGTTTGAAACTGGGATTCTTCCAGAAAAGCAGAGCTCAATGGGAGCCATAAATACCAGAGGCACAGGGCTGAATTCCAAGCATTGTAATAGTGGTATTAGGGTAGAACAAAGAATTGAGCATTCACTACACTGCAGCAATACCAAATGTACCAGAAAAGAAAATATGCACAAACTGGGGATGAGGTGAAAGAGAGCAAGCCAGGACATAGCCTTTCCAGAAGGACACTGCTCTGAGAGGAATTTAGTCTAATTCAGTTGTGTACATATACACAGAAGCATGAAGACAGCTGAGGCCTGTCAACACTGTTTAATGTGACTTTATGACTCTCCTTTTAAACTCAGCTATTATCTAGGAGGATTACTTCAGAAGATTCAGTACTCTACTTATTCCAGCCTTTGATGCGCCTGCAGCACTTCTTCCATAAACACAAATAAATAGGATAAATGAAGTAAAAAAATTGAGCGTCCCCTGCACTAAGGTCTTCAGAGAGCTGACTAGAACCCCATCAATCAGTCCTGTAACTATTTTAACGCATCTGTCACTTTCATGGGCTTATTTAAGAAAAGAAAAGGTCATTGACTTTTTGAAATTTTGGTTTAAATCTATTTTAGTAGCTCTCGTGTCTACTCTGCTGAATCATTCAAATAGATGTTGAAACTTAAAATATTTAAAAAGCTCATTTTTTTTTTACTGAATAGCTTTTAAAAATAGTTTGCAATCCAATGGAGGTCAAATGCAGCAGGATATGCAATTTTAAAGTTAGAGGGCAGCAATTAGAAAGATTACACCCATTACCATAACAGTAAGGAAGAGATGAGAGTATTTTAGCATTCTACAAGTTCACTTATCATTTAGACTGAACATAGCATAATGTCCTTGTGCCCTTTTCTTCAGTGCTTTCATTGTTTCCTCTTTCCTTCCCTTAGTTAAATACACTCAAGGAAAAAAATGAATTACATCTTTCTTTAGTGTTAAGATTACAATGGGCTTTTTAAGTCTTTAAGAAATTTAATTTGTTTGGGAGAACTCGCATGTTATTTTACACACGTGTGCTGTGATGTGACTTGGGGCGCAGCCTGGCTTGCTTTGAAAGTCTGAAGAATACTTCCGCCCTGCTGAGGAGTGCATGATCAGCGCATGACCATCCTTAAGATACACCCTGGGGGGGGGAGGGGGGATTTCCAGGTGCCTTTATAAGCTCTGTAACACCTGCAATAAATGAGTCCCTGCTTGACTAGACTCCCAGTTGAGCCTGAGTGTTCCGGGTACTGGAGGATGGTGTGGGTTGGCAAAAGGCATGCTTACTCATCCCCAATCATCACTGCATGGGGGTCGCTGGCTCGAACTCCCCCCCCCCCACTGTAATGTAAAGTGATTTTTAGGTTTGTATTGTGTGTTCCAAGGGATTACATTTTTCATTACATTATTTGTGTATCAGTGTGTGTGTGTTTGTGTTTGTGTGTGTGTGTGTGTGTGTGTGTGTGTGTGTGTGTTGGTGTACATGTACCATGGTGTGCATGCAGAGATCAAAGGAAATTAGCGGGAGTCACTTTTCCCCTTCAACTGTGTGGATCCTAGAGATTAAACTCACATTGTTAGATATGGGAGGAGGCAATTTTACCCACTGAGCCATCTTGTTGGTTTGGGATTTCTTTTTTTAAAAACAGGATCTTCCTATGTAGTCCAGGCTAGAAGAAGAATCATTAAAATTACTTTGGGTGAAAAATTATCTGACATACAATCTACAATAACTCGTTTTATATTCTCAAAATGTCTCAAAGAAAAAGTAATCCACATTCACTGGTAGAGTGTTTTGATGACATTTTATATGTTCAGCAACAGTTTTAATTAATTTAGAAACCTGGATGATTTAAAATAGAAATGACTATTCAACTTAGAATCACAGCCCATTCATTACACATTAATGACATAAAAATCACACTATTCTAAATAATAGACTATTATATAATGGAAATGCTAAGCTTTCAGACAAAGGTACTTAAAAACTCAAATTTACTTCAGTTTTTGTTTTTTGTTTTTTTTTTGTAAGTTTTCTAAGTTTCTCATATAGGAAGTGATGGAAAATGATGACTATCATGCCCATTAAAATGAACAATTTTGAATTTCAACTTAATATACACATCTGCATGTTCCCATGTGTGCAAATATCTATTACCCACAGGTTCACGCACATGGGTAGGATTTAGGCAATTAATATGTGAACAATAATTATACAGAAAACACTCTCTTCATTTCCATGTAAAAAATAAGGAAAAAGAGAAAAAATTAAAATGTACTAGTGTGGAGTTAGAGACATAATTCAGCAGTTAGCAGTGCTCGCTGCTCGTCTACAAGTCCTGAACTCAGTTCCCAGCACCCATATTGAGCATATTATAACTGCCTCTACCTCCAGCACCAGGCAATTCAATGCCCTCTTCTGGCCTCCATGGACAGCTTCACTCATGTGTACATACCTAAGAGACATACACAAATAATTAAAAATAATAGAAGAAATCTTTAAAAAATAAAGTAATAAAATGTTGCCATCAACACAATAGTATCCCGGTTTGGCACTTACCACTACTTTGCAGTGTTATTGCAACAAGAGAATTGAAACCAACGTACTTAAAAGTTGGAGAGTCAGCATGAAAGGTAATAAATAAAGAATATATGGCCAGTGGAGACACATAATACTTTTGTTATTTATGTATCTGTATATTTATTTATTTATATGGAGTTTTTGTGCATTTCATATAACAGATCTTACTCAAGTTTAGACTCCCTTCCCTATCCACATGCCTCATAATCCTCCCCACCAGATTTCATGTATTCTGTCATATATATTAAGTCCTAGCCAGTCAAGCATTTGTACCCACATGTGCCTAGTTCATCCACTAGAGTCTAGTCACTCCCTTAAAGAAGTTCTACTCTTCATCCCCCTGCCACACAGTAATCAGTTGCCAATAGTTCCTTGGCTATGGTTTGGACCTGCTACCCATTTCCACATTTCTATGTTGAGTTTTCATTTGATTAAGTTGGTGTGGGTCTTGTGCATGCTGTCACCATTGTTTCAAGTTCATATGAGCAAGTCCCTAGAGGCCTGGAAGCCTCTGTTTCCTAATGTTTGTGCACCAATCCTGGCTCTTACAATCTTTCTGCCCCCTCTTCTGCAATGGTCCCTGAACCCTGGGGTGTAAAGTTTAATATAGGAGTCCAATCCAGGGACACACACTCGGTAGTCTCTTATTCTCTAAAGCTTGACAAGTTGTGGACTTCTGTGTGCATTGCATTCTATTGTATGAGGATGTTTTGCTGGTGAGAGTTGAGGGATGTACTGATAGTCTCTCTACCCTCTGTTCTGCTATGTTTCATGGACCTTAAGTGTACAGGTTCCATTGTATATGTGTCACATAGGGCTGGGAATCTCTCAGACATATACTCTCAGTGCGTGACCACTTGTAGAACTCTGTAATAGCCTCCATCTGTTGCAAAAAGAAGCTTCTTTGATAAGAGGTGAGAGTTATAGTTATCTGTAAATATAAGGATCCATATTTAACCTTGTTAGGGAAAAAGGAATTTACTGCTTGTCTGAATTTACTGCTTGAATTTACATGTTTAATTTACTGCTTTAACCAATTAACTCAACTGGAGACACAGGCATCCGGAGATAGAGGCAAGTGCTACAGCCCCCGGAGCCTGACCTGTTCTGTGTCTGCTTACACAAGATAACAAGAAAGAGTCGTACCAGGCACATACCAACCATCTCTCCCCAATTGAGACACCTGAAGGGAGTTGTAACATTTTTCTTGTTTTAAAGTTATTGGTTTGTGAAATGCTTGCTTTGAAACTATTGGCTGTATAAACGCGGGCTTTTGTGTAACGGTTGTGGAAGCCTATATAATCTTTACCTAAAATTGTCTCAGGGTCGATTGCTCTAACCAGACCTGCGTGTCCTGAAAGGACGATCGGTCCCAGCTAGCTGGTTTAGTAAAACTTTGCTTGATTTTTGCATCTCCATACTCGTGCATTTGTTCTCCAGAAGAGACCCACCGAGTCATGGACCCTAACATTTTGGGGGCTCGTCCGGGATTCGTGGGGGGCTTCTAGGGATCAAAGGATGAACGGGGGCAGAGTTTCTTTTCTCCGGACAGGGCAGTGTAAATCGAGGGTGGCTCCCTCATGTCTGTAAAATCCAGAATAAAGTGGGAATCGCCATCCCATGTCTGGTCTCGGGTTCGAGTCCCGGCACCTAGGGTCTGAGTGTCTCGGCCCTAGGGAGGAAGCCCGATCAGCAGAAACCTGGCACCAGAGGAAGAGGAGGTCGAGCTCGTTACCTTGAGGCAGTCTGAGTGTACGCCTTTTGGGAGAATCACGAGGAGTCTTGGGGATCCCGAAGGTGAGAATGAAGGTGGTGAATGCGGTGCGCACCAGGGTGAGAGGAGGACCAGTCCGAGCGAATGCAATGAGATGTGGTGCGCGTGCTTGATGGTTGTACTAATTGTCTTACTGGGGGGGGGGTCTGGTTTTGTATTTTTCTCTACGCTCTCTATTTTAAAACATTCCTTTCCTCCTTTTGTCCTTATTGTCCATATCTCCCACCCCTCTCCATCCCTCTCTCCGGCCACTGAGAAAGCCCCGCAGGCACGGGTCAAGCTAGTAAGAGCCACAGGGCACTCGCCGCTGAAAGACTCCTGTGAGAGAATAAGGGGGTCCCAGGCGTGAATCCCAGATAAATTCATTTCCCCTGCAGAAGAAAAACTGGGCAACGACAGGCACCCGTCCACAAGCACACCCACTGGCCATCATTGTTTAGAGTGGCATCTTTACTTCTCCCTTTTCATCTCTCTCTCTCTCTTCTGTGACTTCCACCATGGGCCAGACTCAGGCCACTCCTAAAAGTCTAATCCTCTCTCACTTCTTGGAGGTGAAGGAACGGGCTTTGAAATTGGGCCCTAGCATCAGGAAGGGTAAGTTTAGCACTTTCTGCTTGACTGAATGGCCCACCTTTGGAGTAGGTTGGCTGACCCAGGGGTCCCTTTCCCTGGACACCATCGGCAAGGTCAAGGCTGTCATTACCCAGCCTGACCCAGAGGGCCACCTGGATCAACTCCCCTATATCCTTTTGTGGGAGAATCTGGCAGAGGATCCCCCATCCTGGCTAAGGCCCCTCTTGGTGAGAAAGCCTCGTGCTTGCCCACCAAAACTCTCCATCATGGTCGCCCAGGAAGGTTTGAAGTCCTCCAGTCACAGAGGCGGGGATCCTAGTGCTCCGCCAGTTCTCCCCGAGAGCTCCTCCCTCTACCCCCTTTACCTGTTGAGCAGCCGCCACCTTATGCAGCTCCCTGGGGGTCCCCATGGGAATCCAGTGGTTGCCCCCTCCCCAGACTCCTCTACAGAAGAGGATAGATGACCTGGAGAGGCGGGAGGAATGCAGCTAAGGTATCGGGGAAATAGGGACCGAATAGGAGAGGCCCCCTCCTCCACCACAGGATGGGCTGTGCCAGTGCTGCCGATACAAGCAATCAGCGGCCCAGATAACCAACAGTATCAATACTGGCCATTTTCCTCTAGCGATCTTTACAACTGGAGGACCCAAAACCTCCCATTTTCTGAAGACCCCAAGTGTCTTATAGGTTTGGTGGAATCTATTATGTTCACTCATTGCCCCACGTGGGATGACTGCCAGCAGCTGCTCCGCACCCTCTTCACCACTCAGGAGCGGATCCGTAATGAAGCCAGGAAGAATGTCCTCAGAGAAAATGGGAGACCCACTACTCTTCAACCTGCCATCGGCGAGGCATTCCCCCTCACGCGTCCAGATTGGGATTTTAGGACGGCAGAAGGTAGGGAGCGTCTTCGAGTCTATAGCCAGACTCTAATGACTGGTCTCCAGGCGGCTGCAAGACGGCCCACTAATCTGGCTAAGGTAAAAACAATTGTTCAGGGAGAAACTGAAAGCCCAGCCGCGTATCTGGAAAGGCTATTTGATGCCTATAGGCAGCACACCCCTATAAACCCAGAGGCAGAGGAACACAGGTCAGCTGTGGTTCTCTCTTTTATTAACCAGGCAGGCTCTGATATTAGGAGAAAACTTCATAAGCAGGAAGACCTAGGAGAGATTTCAATCAGGGAGATGTTGCAACAAGCAGAAAAGGTTTTTAATACTAGGGAATCTCCGGAGGACAGGGAGGAAAGGCTAAGGAAGGAAGAATGGGAGATGCAGGACAAGAATAGGATAGAAGACAGAGAATTTCAAAGAAAGGAGAACAAGAAGCAAAGGGAGGAGATGGCCAGAATATTTCTGGCCGGAGTGAAAGGGAGCCCCGAACCACTTCAGAGAGCAGGACCCTGCCCATCCAAGCTAGGGTGGGAACAGTGTGTCCTGTGCAAAAGATACGGACACTGGAAAAGAGAGTGCCCGCAAAGGAAAGGAAGACAAGGAGGAGGGAACCCTATCAGGACCCTCCACCTGGGAGATGAGAACTGACGGAGATGGGACTTGGCTCCCCTCCCCAAATCTTCGGTAACTCTGTGCATGGAGGGGACT
>NW_008357164.1:354587-356661 GCF_000622305.1 Nannospalax galili
CTGAAGTCAGTCAGCCCTTGTTTGCCTTTGAGTGGCAAGAACCAGGAGGGGGAAAGACAGGGCAGCTCACCTGGACCAGACTGCCACAAGGCTTTAAGAACTCTCCCACCTTGTTCAATGAGGCACTAAGCCAAGATCTGGAGCTCTTCCGCAAAAGGCACCCCCATGTGACTCTGCTGCAGTATGTGGATGACCTGTTGCTGGATACAGCAACTCACGAAGGTTGCATGGAAGCTACAAAGAACTTGTTGGCCGAACTGGGCAGCCTGGGATATTGGGCAAGTGCCAAAAAGATGCACATCTGCCAGAGGTCAGTGTTTTACTTGGGGTACAAGATAGCAGAAGAGGCCAGATGGCTGACACAAGCCATAAAACAGACTATCCTGACCATTCCTGTGCCCTCCTCTCCCCGGGGAGTGAGGGAATTCCTTGGCTCAGCTGGGTTTTGCAGACTCTGGATCCCAGGGTATGCAGAGATAGCCTGTCCACTGTATGAAGCCACCAAAGAAGGACCGGATTGGAGGTGGAGTCAGGAACAACAAGAAGCATTTGACAGATTAAAGGAAGCTCTTCTCCAGGCCCCTGTCTTGTCTCTGCCAGACCCAGAAAAACCCTTCATTTTGTTTATAGATGAAAAGAAGGGAGTGGCCAAAGGAGTCCTTGCCCAGCAACTAGGCCTGTGGAAGAGACCAGTGGCTTACTTGTCCAAGCGGATGGACCCAGTGGCCTCAGGATGGCCATCTTGCCTGCGCATCTTGGTAGCCATCGCCCTACTGGTAAAGGAAGCTGACAAGCTTACCTTTGGACAAGACTTAAGAGTGACAGCACCACATACTGTGGAGGGAATTCTCAGGCACCCTCCAGGGAAATGGATGACAAATGCCAGGCTCACCCACTACCAAGGGCTCCTGCTGGACTCTCCTCGAATCGTCTTCTCGGCCCTGGTGACCCTGAATCCTGCCACTCTCCTGCCAGACCCAGACCTGTCAATCCCCATCCATGACTGTAGAGATGTTCTCTCTGAAATCATCCAGGTACGGGAAGATCTGAGAGACACGCGGCTGCCAAATAGTGAATTAGACTGGTATACAGATGGAAGCAGCTTCATGTGGGATGGGGTTAGAAGAGCCGGAGCAGCAGTAGTGGCGCATGAGGGGGAAGTCATTTGGAGCACAGCCCTGCCCCCTGGCACCTCAGAACAGAAGGTGGAACTTATTGCTCTTGCAGAGGCACTGGAGAGAGCAGAAGGCAAGCGAGCTAACATTTATACAGATAGCAGGTATGCCTTTGGCACTGTGCATGTTCATGGTGCCATCTACCGGGAAAGAGGATTCTGGTCTGCAGAAGGAAAGGAGCTGAAGAACTTGCAGGAAGTTCAAAGACTGTTAGCAGCTGTGGAAAAGCCGAGCGTGGTGGCAGTTATACATGTGCCTGGGCACCAGTCCAGAAAGACTCCTGAGGCTATTGGTAACAACTTTGCTGATGCAGAGGCCAGGAGGGTAGCTCTCTTAGACCCCATTGTGCTGGCAGCTCTAGAGGTACCCATACCTGAACTACCCACCTTACCGCCCAGACCTGACTATTCCCCACGGGACCTTGAGTAGATAAGAAGACAAGCTCTGGGAGAAAAGCCTGGGGAGGGAGATTGGAGTAGGGACCGGGAAGGTAGACTGATCTTACCGGAAGTACTAGGGAAATACATGCTCACCAACCTACACAGATCCACCCATCTAGGTTGGAAGAAGTTGCTCAGTCTTTTACAGAATGCACAGTTGGTATTTCCACACCAAAATGAGGCTGCACATCAGATCACGGGGGGGGGGTGCAAGAGCTGTGCAAAGCTAAGACCAGCCCCAAAGGGGCTCCACCTGACAGGTATCCAGGAGAGAGGGAGGGCCCCAGGAAGAAGTTGGGAGATAGACTTCACGGAGGTAAAGCCAGGAAAGTATGGGTACAAGTATTTGCTAGTCATGGTGGATACTTTTTCAGGATGGGTGGAGGCTTTTCCAACCAAGCATAAAAATAGTCAGATGGTAGCAAAGAAATTAATAGAGGAGATAGTCCTGAGATATGG
>NW_008357164.1:357483-358263 GCF_000622305.1 Nannospalax galili
GAGGAATGGGGCCAAATCTCTCGCATTGCCCCACTGTGGACATGGTGGCTGGACCTGTATGTGAACTTAGAACTTGTATTGAGGGAATCCCTCCCCCAGAACCCTCCCTGGCGTGTCTGGAAGAGCCACCAAAATATGCATAGCAATGGGTTCTATGCTTGCCCTAGTTTTCCGGACAGGATGGTGGAAGTAACATTGTGGGGGTGCCGAAAGTTTTTATTGTGCTGAATGGGATTGTGTAGAGACTAGCGATGGACAGGAGAGATGGAAAGCTTCCCCTGATTTAATTGACATGGGATTTATCAATCTGTACGACAGGCAAAAAGTATCTCTTGAAGCTAATAAGATAAAAATCACCTTTACCTCAAAAGGAAAACAAGATAGGAGGTGGACAAGTGGGCTGACATGGGGCCTGAGACCTAACTCATGGCCACCGACTATAGGGGTTATGTTTCAGATCTTCCTCAAGGTCGAGGCAGTAGTTGAATTGGCAATAGGGCCCAATCCAGTGCTGAAACCTCCCCGCCCAGAGCCCCGACATCCTACACCTAGGCTCATTCCCCAGCCTACTACATCTGCTACCCCAACTATGGGAAACCCACCTCCTTTCAAGAATCCCATGTGGGAAATGATACAAGCAGTGGTAGAGACCCTAAATCACACCAGTCCCTCCCTTGAAGACCCATGTTGGTTATGCTACCCTGGATCCCCACCTTTCTATGAAGCAATCGGGATGAATGGCTCTTACACTCTCAACAGCTCTCATCCCACTTACTGGGA
>NW_008357164.1:358330-370322 GCF_000622305.1 Nannospalax galili
TTTCCCAGGTTTCTAGCACTGGTACCTGTGTAGGCACAGTTCCAGCATCCCAAAGCCAGGTATGCTCCTCAAGCGTTACCGGCCCATGGGAGCAGGAAAAGTGGGTTATACCCTCTTCAGGATGGTGGCTTTGCTCAAAAATAGGCCTCACCCCAGCATTATCCACCTCTGTGTTTAACCCCACTGCTGAGTTCTGTGTGAGTTCTGCCCCGGCTTTCATACCACACCCATGAATCTTTTCTCTCTTACTGGGAAGAAAGACTAGGTCCCCTTAGGAGTAAAAGGGAGCCCATTACGGCCCTAAACATTGGGACCCTCTTTTCTTTGGGGCTGGCTGGAGCAGGAACGGGAATTGCGTCCCTAGTGATGTGGGAACAAGGACTTACAGCCCTAAGACTGGCCATTGACAAGGACTTAGAGCAGCTCCAGCAGTCAATATCAGACCTGGAACAATCCCTCACCTCCTTGTCAGAAGTAGTATTGCAGAATAGGAGAGGCCTAGATCTATTGTTCCTAAAGGAAGGGGGACTATGCACTGCCTTAAAGGAAGAATGCTGTTTCTATGTGGATAAGACAGGAGCAGTTAGGGAATCTCTGGCCAAGTTAAAGCTGGACCTAGAAAAAGACATAGAGAATATGAGGACCATAAAGGCTGGTTCGAGTCCTGGTTCACACATAAACCATGGTTTACAACTCGCCTCTCAGCTATCACAGGACCTATAGTTATTCTATTGATACTAGTCACAATTGGTCCCTGCATAATAAATAGGCTACTAAGGTTTGTTCAGGAAAAGATCGATACTGTCCATCTATTCGTCAGAAATACCAAGCCTTAGATACTACTGAGGAAGATTCCTCAGTCTGACTTAGAAAAAGGGGGGGAAATGTTAGGGAAAGAGGAATTTACTGCTTGTAACCAATTAACTCAACTGGAGACACAGGCATCCGGAGATAGAGGCAAGTGCTACAGCCCCCGGAGCCTGACCTGCTCTGTGTCATGTCATGTAGACATGTCTGCTTACACAAGATAACAGGAAAGAGTCGTGCCAGGCACATACCAACGATCTCTCCCCAATTGAGACACCTGAAGGGAGTTGTAACATTTTTCTTGTTTTAAAGTTATTGGGGGGGTTTGTGAAATGCTTGCTTTGAAACTATTGGCTGTATAAACGTGGGCTTTTGTGTAACGGTTGTGGGAGCCTATATAATCTTTACCTAAAATTGCCTCAGGGTCGATCGCTCTAACCAGACCTGCGTGTCCTGGAAGGATGGTGTGCCCCAGCTAGCTGGTTTAATAAAACTCTGCTTGATCTTTGCATCTCCATACTTATGCATTTGTTCTCCAGAAGAGACTCACCGAGTCACAGACCCTAACAACATACAGTAAGAAATTTCATTTGTCTAGAGCTATGATAGAGATAGGGTTTTCTATAGAATCTATGACCTGGTCAGCCATATGTATTTGGCTATATTTACAGTGTCACCCATGAGTTCCCTCCCATTGAGAGGGTCCTAGATAAAAGTGTCACTACTACACCAATAGAGATAGTCTACTGTGCCAGTCATTGTGGTTATTAGACTTTAGAGCTGGCTTGGATTGTTGATTGATTTCCTCCCTTAGCTGCTTGCATAGTATGCTCTAGAACTATGAAAGCTAGTCTTCAGGGAGGAGTCTTCCAGGTCAGTTCCAACTCCATTGCTTCAAGTCCTGTGTCCAAAGAATATTCTGTCTTCAGCAATTGTGTATGTTTAGGTTTGTTTTGTGTCCCAGTATGTAGTCAACTTAGGGAAATTTGTATGGGCTGCCAAGTAGCAAGTATATTTTTTGGTGCTTGGTGGAATATTCTGTAGATGTCTAAGTCTATTTGAGGTAAAATGTCATTTAATTCAGATATCTCTGTTTACTTTTTGTCCAGTTGACTTGTCTATTGGAGATAGGGTATTGAAGTCACTCATATTACTGAGTTGGAATTAATCTGCATTTTATATTCCTGTAGTACTGGTTTTATGAAATTGGGTACACCAGAGTTTGGTATATATATGTTCATGATTGTAATATCTTCCTGGTCAATTGTTCTTTTAATTATTCTTTTATTTCTTCTGATTACTTTTGATTTGAAGTCTATTTTGTCTGATATTAGAATTGCAACACACGCTTGCTTCTTAGTGCCATTTATTTGGAACATTTTTTTTTCCATCCTTTCACCCTAAGGTAGTGTCTATCCTTGAAAGTGAGATGAGCTTCTTGAAGATAACAAAAAAGATCAGTTTTCTTTCTTGATCCATCCCATTAGCCTGTGTCTTTTGATAAGGGAGTTGAGGCCATTGATATTATTATTGCAAGGTGTGTATTAGATACTATCATTTTAACATCTTTGTGTTTGTAGCCCTATTTTGTGTTTCCATTATTATTCCTTTGTTTTCTTTCTGTAGTCTCGTGGGTATACTTATTCCTTTCTTCAGTCCTTCGTATTGCTTTTAGTATTCTCTGTTGGACATGAATTCTTTCTGCCTATTCATATCATGAAAAAATTCCAGCCGGGTGTGGTGGCACACACTTTTAATCCCAGCACTTGGGAGGCAGAGTCAGGCAGATCTCTGTGAGTGCAAGGCCAACCTGGTCTACATAGTGAGTTCCAGGACAGCTTGGGCTACCCTGTCTCAAAAAGACCAAAAGAAAAAATTTTCCACTCCCTTTTGACCATGATAGATAGTTTTGCTGGTTAAAGTATTCAGGATTGGCAACCACAGTCATTTAGAACTGGGAATATATTGGTCCAGGTTCTTCTGGCTTGCATAGTTTGCATTGAAAAGTCAGCTGTAATTCTGATGGGTTTTCCTTTATATGTAATTTGTTTTTCTCTAGCAGCTTTCAGTAACCCTCTCTTTGTTTTGTATATTTAGTGTTTTTACTATGAATTGCCTCTGGAAGTTTCTGTTCTGGTCATGTCTAATTGGTAATCTATGTGCTTCTTGAATCTCTATAGGTCAATCTTTCCTTAATTTAGGGAAGTTTTCTTCTATAATCATGATGAAGATCTATTCAGTGTCATTGGTCAGATTCTTCTCCTTCCTGTATGCCTATAATTCAGAGATTTTTTTCTTCTCATGTTCCACATTTCCTGTGTGTCCCATTCCTATGTTATTTTTTAGAATTTTTTTCATAATCTTTGCTTGAACCCAGTTCTTCAACTTTGTCATCTGGTCTTGATATTCTGTTTTCCATTTCATTCATTCCAAGCTTGTGAGGCTTTCTCCTGTTATTTCAAACTGACTTACTGATTTTTTTCAATTCCATCTTCATTTTTACTTGGGTTTTCATCAATATTTCTATCTCTTATGAATTCACTTTTCAAGTGTTGAATTGTTTTTGTTATTTCATGCAGCTCCATATTTTTTATTTTCTTGAGTTTCCATCACATGTTTCTGCCTATCCTCTTTGAGTTCTTTTTTGTCTGTGTGTTCTTTACGTTCTTTGATCATGTTTATAATTGTTCTGTTCAATTCTGTGTTGTGACATTCCTTGGGGTGATTCTCATTGTAATATACTTCTATAAGGCTGGTGGATTGGGGGGGGTATATTCTTTTGGTTTTTCATATTATTTCAGTTTTTACATTGCTATTTAGGCATATGAATATCTTTTGTTGGTTGTGTGTCTTTCAGGAAATTCTATTCTGCTTTTGTTTAGAGGAAGTTTGGTTCTGTTTATGTTGGATATGTTGTAGTTGCCTTTTGCTGAGATAAGAAAATTTAGTTGGAGTGTGGTTCCGGTTCTTGCAGGGTAGTAGGTTGGTCTCAGTAGTAGGCAGAGCTGTGGCAGGCAGATGGGGGGGCACAAGGGCTCAATGGGGGTGGGGACAGTCCTGTGGAGGGTCTAACAAGCTAAGATGCAGAATTGAGCTAGTCTGGGTAAGGGGAACAGGATGTAGTGGGTAGGTCTGGACTAAGAGACAAGTCCAGAGATCTGGGGTGAAAGAGCAGGAGAGGGCCTGGGCCCAAGGCTAGAAGGGGAACAGCATGCATGGAGAGAGTGGAGCTGCTCAGATGTCAGGGGAATCAAGGTGCAGTGATTTTTGCATGTTCTTAACTATCTCTTGGAATAAGAGTTTTGTCGTTAATCATTGTGGCATTCGATTTGAGTAAATATCTGACTGGAAAGAAAGCAAAGAATAGAATAAAAGCAAATATAGAAAGAAGATTTGGTTTATAGCAAAAATCACAAGTTGAGAAGAAATTCCAAGGCACAACTTTGAATAGCTTTTCTTCACACAAGTTGCCAGAGAAAGCCTGGGGTGTGTAAAACTACTAGTCTCCAGAAAAGATTAGTAAGTATAAGACACACTCCTCCAAGTTGTTGGCCTGAAATTTCTCAGTTCCTACTCTGCCTGCAATCCTATGGGAGTTTCAGAACCAGTTGTTCATAATATTTTTCAGCCTTAAATCCCTTTAAGAACACCAACTGGGAGATATATGACAGTCAAATGCAGCCAGTATTTGAAACCAGCTACAATTTGAGCTCTGGATGTAAGGCATAGCATAAAATAGCTTTAAAAACTGCACTATTTCATAGTTCCTTGTTAGTTTATCAATTGATATTTCTTACTTCTCTTTTTTCTGATTACTACCTCTGTTTTGTTTATGCAGTAGCTGGGTATGATATGAGTTAATATCTGGTTCAGGGAACATTTTGTACTTTATGATTTTCTGGTTTTACAAAGCAATAGTTCAGGTCAAAATAAAATACTCCCCTAAAATTAATGATTGATTACAAAACAGTCTTTTTCTTTATCTAATTTTTTTCTCAATTAACAAACAACATTGCTTAGATGTAGGTTACACACTGATGGGGAGGTGTCACCACCCTTATAAAGTCCAAGATTCAATGACATTGCTTACATAACACTGCTGTAACTGGGTGTGACTTGCAGTCTAACAACATAAGATAGGAACTGGATTTTTCCTAAGGTGGATCTGGTTTTATATGTAGCTGATTCTGATTGTATCAGAACTACTGGAGTTTCGTGGGGTTACCAGTTGACATGCAATCTAAGGCAATGACTCCCCATCTTCCTGAATCTACCAGTAATAAATAGTTCAGCAGTGAGGCATAGGGCCCTCTGAGCCCCTCCATCCATGCCTGCTTGTTGATGGGTACATTTTTGTGTAGATCCAGTGCAGGTGTTCACGCTGCTGTGAGTTTATGATTGCAATGGCTGTGTCTTGTCTAAAAGATAACATCACTCAGCCCTTCTCTTTATGTTCTGGTTCTTGCATCCTTTCCACCTTCTCTTCTGTATATTCCCTGAACCTTAGAGGGGGTAGTATAAACATCTTCCTTAGAGGTGAGTATTCATTTGTCACTTACTCTTAGTACTTTGTTCATCTGTTAGTCTCTGTGTTTACCACTATTCAGCAAAGAGAGGTTTTGCTGATTAAGGCTGGGAATCACATTTATCTGTGGATAATGTCAGTTTAGCTTATGTCAGTTTAGCTAAGCTATAGTATTTGGTTCTCTGTTAGGGCCTAAGATATCCACAGGCTTGAACTGTTTTACCAGGTTTATAGCACCAACTCTCCTTTTTTAAGTGATGAGCATGAGATCAACAGGTGTCAAATGGTTGGTCTAGCATTGTCTTTTTTTCTAGAACATTAAAAGTAAGCCTAACAAAGGATCTATAATTTTAAAGGGGAGAAGCAAATATATATGTTAATGTGTTATTTTAAGTAATACCAAGTAATACCTGTGTAATCTCTAAAATATGTTGGTTTAATCACTTATGAAGAATGGAAAATTGAGTCACACGATTCACAGCAGTTATAAACAAAAAGTCATTTATTTTGGAAAAACAAAATTAGTAATCAATGTTCAGATCATGATTAGACAGGATTAATTCTGAGGACGTATTTCATAACAAGGACCACGGGGCAAAGCAAAGCTTCCTTCTCAAATCCTAAAAATGGAGGTAACTATGCATTTTGGGGAACTGTTCCCTGTTACCACTTTTCCTGTTGACTGATGGTTACATACTCAAGTGAAAGAAACAAAAAGAGTTCTTTTGGGAACAAGACAATGGCACTATAACCTTAACAGGTCTGCCTCGATGAAGGAAATACAGCAAGTTATTTACTTAGCATGGTTAAAGTGATTTTATTTAGAATCAACACAATATTAACAATAGCTGGCATGTTTGACAAGCTGTGACCTTCTCATGTCTTGATGTGAATCAAATGCTTCACCGAAAGTGACCATTTTGGAATTCATTTTCAACAGTTGCATACATTGTATACAAAGAAGAATAGGAATTCAACTGCTGGGATAAAAAGCTCAAGAGAAAATAAGGGTATAACAATTTAATTGGAAAGTGTCTAGAGACTAGGTTTTATGCTGAAATGAGTAAAAAATTAGACACTGAGAATCCAATATGTTGCCACATATGTTCTGAGAATTTTGCGTTTTCATTTAATACCATAAGAGCGAAGCAGATGAAGCCTCAAGTAAATTTCATTTTAGATGAGATCGAAAACAATCATTTAAAGAGATTAACTTACCCTCAGCTCATTTGGATATTTCAAAGTGTAATTTCCAAGCCTTTAGCAATAAAAAGCAAAAAGAAAACTCATAGTACTGTGTGCTTGTGTTTCATAAGGCTTATGTGATTTTTTTCTTGCTCTGTGGTTTCTTTTTCATGCTAGATGTCACTCGATGACCAACTCAGTGATACTTTACATTCTGCAGCATATACCAATGTGATGTAGTTTCCTTTACATCCCATGGATAATCCATCAAGAAATCTTATTGGTATGGTCTTGGATGACTTCGTAAATCTAATTATTTCTCAACAGATTTAAAGCCTTGTTAATGTCAACATTATCTTTCACCTTTACTACAGCTAAAGTCTCCCGCTGATCAACTACCACACTTATCCCCATCCGCTGAATGCAAAACTATTATCCAAACAGGGATGGGATTTTTTTAATATGTGGATCACATCAATCACTCTGTTGTGCAAGGCCCAATAGCTCTTTTTTTAAGCCTTTCTGTGCTAAAGTCACTGTTCTCACCACTCAAAAGTACAGACCAGACTTCTACATTTACCTTTGAACTTGCAGCATCCTCCTGCTTCTGGAGGCCTTTCTTTGATGTTTTAGACTATTTTATCATTTAGATCTCAAATTGCCAGCTCCTTGGAGAGTCCTCGTTGACAACCCTAATGAAAGTTTCAGCAGCTTTCAACATTTTCTTGTGACTGTATTTTCTTTTCCTCTGAAGTTATATCCTTTGTCTGTAGATGGTTGTCTGCTCTTTCCTTCTAGAGTGTGAAACTGACAATGCAGGGAATGTATCTTGCTTAGTGCTGTAGAGATCTCAGAATAGTGCCTTGCCTCAATTAGATAATGTGGAATGAATGCATGACTAAGTAAGAAGCTCTTGTTATCCAGTCCTAACACTACTGATTTAGATAAAGATGTGTGTCATAGGTCAGAGGAAACAATCATAGCAGCAATAACTTTTTATGGGTTTCTTATGACTAAAGGGAATTATTTCAAAGTAGTCTGAGTAGAGTTTCCATGAAATGCAAGTGTGGGCAATAAATTTACCATAGAGGCATGTAGTTAGTTCAACGGCTTGATGTCATATTCTTCCTCAGCACAAGCCAATCACTGGAAAGTGAATCTGAAGGTGTGTGACAGTTACTAGTATGAATGGTCCCTGACCTACTATGTTTCTACATAATGACTTTTGTTCTGTTGATGTGAAAATAGCATGCATTTAGAAGTACATGTGCTTTGAATTCTGATTTCTTGCTAGTGAAGTGTGTTACTCTCTTGTAACATTGAGCAGGGTTGGCAGCTAACAGTGCCTCCATTAGCCATGCAATCATGAGGATGAACAAGAGATACTCTATAGTACATAGTGTTACTAATCTATGATACTTGGTAGAGTAGGTGTGATAAATACTTTTCCAGATTATAATATTTCAACTTACTATGAATTTATTCTGCTGTAGCCCTATTGTAAGTCAAGGGGCTTCTGAATATCTTTCTATTTCTGGTCATATGATATGGTCATAGAAAACATCAGTGGAGAATAAAAATAAAACTATTGCTAATATTAACTCACATAAGGATTTGAGAATAATCTGCTTTGTGTTGGTCTCAACCAGGACTGTTCACCTTCCAAGGATTCAGTTGAATCTGGATGTCCTTTCTGATAACACTTCCTCTCTATTATCTGAGAAAGGGGGCTCTTGACTCATGGATTATATAATTTCTCATGTTGATTTATGCAACCCCAGGATTTTTAAATCATTCAGAAAACCTGTGCTGTTCATTATGATCTAGCTTGAAATAGCTCTTGCTTGTAGAAGAGAAAATAGAGCATTCTTTGATTTCATGCACAACCTATTTCTCATAAAGCACTTGTCAACAACCTGACATTTACCATGGGGAAAAACATAGAATATTTGACTAACATTTAAGATTTACATGTATGAGGAGAACAATGTAATAAATGTTTATTAGTTCTAACTTCAATCTTTAACAAAGATAGCAGCAAATTTATATCAAAATATATTTTATTCATTTAGCGCTTTCTAAAATGGATTATGTTACAAATAAAATAACAGGAAAGATTGTTAGTTAACCTATGGTGCAGTTTAAGATAGATTCTTACTCTGTAGCTCAGTCTGGCTTAGATCTCACTATGTAGCCCAGTCTGGTCTCAAACTTGTGGCGTTTCTTCTGCGTTAGTGTCTGAGTGCAGGGATCACAGGTATAAATCACAACACATGGCCAGCATCTTGTTCTACGTGAAGTGCTAATTCAGTGCTGATGGAGAAGTCCTGGGGTGAGAAACTAGATGTCTTTCATACACTCTGCTTGCATGAATACATCCTGGGTGCTGTGGAAAAAGCCTACCAAGACCATCCAAGGAGAAAATCCTGTCTTAGGACAGCCCATTGACAAAACTATAAAGTCACTGAAGTGTCCTTGATACCTTTGGCCTCTTACTGTGTTATTTTATCTTTTATGGTCTTTTCTACTCCTTGTTTCAACAATTTGTTTCTACAGCTGTATTGGTCAGGCTTCTATCACTACAACCAAATGCTTGGCATAATTAACTTGTAAAGAGAAAAGCTTCATTTTAACTCATAGTTTTTGAGGTTCTAGTCCATGATCAATTGGCCCTGTTGCTTTGAGCCCATGGTAAGGGGAATAGATGATGATGATGATGATGATGATGATGATGATGATAGTCTGTGAGAGAACAGCATAGTCATCCTGTGAGCTGGGATTCAACAACGGAGTGAGGAAGAGGCTGGAGTCTCATAGTCCCCTTGGAGGGTACATGCTAGTGGCATAAGATCTTCCCAACAAGTCTTTACCACCTCTCAACAAAGACACCCTGGGGATCATCCCTTTAACACATGTACTCAGGGTCCAGATTAGAACACCTGCCTCCTTTAATGGAAAAACCCCTCAGTGTTCACCTTTGTTTTCCATAGTAGGTAATGCAGCATTCCTATGCTGTTTTTCAGCCATGTTGTCTGTATTAAAATCTCAGGTCTGTTGCTCATAGTGTTGTAAGGGTATGTTTACAATTTTCTTCTTTGTGTCTCCTCCTCTATAAAATGAAATAATCCTAGTTTCCACATCAAAGTTTGTGGTTTCAGTTAAATAAATTAAAACATGAATTCATGAGTGTCTTGTTACATAGCAGATGCTTAATGAATGTTAACTCTCACAAGGTATTTAATGCTATCACTAACTACAGAATGAATAATTTTTGTACACCTAAATGAATTTGAGGCATTTGTGTACAGTAAGTTGAACAGGCAATCTCTGGAGATGGGATTTGTCCATATTGGTCCTGAATTCATATAATTCATTTCTTATTCTGAAGGTTAGTGACGCTTATCCTAAACTTTCAAGAGATAATTGAACACCATACTCAAACTGCTACTAATATTTTATGAATGGATGCTTGAACTTTGGAATTTGTGATAGTTTAGGAGTTGTACTTTTCTTACTTAACAAGTGGAATGCTACAAAAGTGCCCCAAGATTCCAAATATCTCCTCTGCAGGATGTTTTAGATGAAATCAGGTGAGAGTTGCCAGCAAAGGCTTCATAGCACATTGTCTTCAAGAAATTAAAAGTTCTTAGAAATATATTGACATACACTGACCACTCCTTAAAATGATCTTTTATTATACAGTTTCACAGCCATAATCTTTGTCTTTGTGAGATGTGGAGGAGAGAAGAAATAGTGTAACATCTTTATTTTAGATCAATATGCAAGTAAATTCTTTATGGAACAAAATCCTATGCATCTAGCATTTTTCTAGACACTTCCATATGTTTCCTGTTTTGGTCCTCAAAACCAGTCTATATTGGACTAGAGAGGTGGCCAGAATTTAAGAGCAATTGCTGCTCTTACAGAGAACCCCAGATCAGTTCCCAGTACCCATGTGGTAGCTCACGGTCATCTATAACTCCAGTTCCAATCTATAAACTGAGTTATTCTTTCCATTTTACTATAGTAAACCAAGATAGTAAATGTTAAATGTCAGGACCGTGGCCAACCAGGTGCCCAGTGGCAGAGCCAGAATTGATTCCATGCTTATCTGGGTCTAAGCAGGGCTTTCCTTTTTACCGCTGGGTTCCATCATGGACTACAAATATAATTGAGGCCTGTGGTAGACTTTTGCTCTATTTAGTAATAAGTAAGGCTTACCATTCCTAGGAGTTTCTACAAGCCTAATGTTGATCTTGTCATAAAACTGCTTGATTTGTTTGCTCAGTGCTTGACAATGAAACAGATTTTGGGTTCAAAATGGCCCATTATGTTTAGTCTGTTTCACACAGAAACAGTTAAGGAAGTACTAGGAAGATTGGAAGTTAGTTCTAGTGCTTTGAGAAAACTTTTCAAGTGAAACAATTTTGGAAATACTTGAGTCTACTAAAACCAACATAGGAAAGACTTTGCAGATTTTAGTAGAAAAAGGTATGATAAACCACTTATTACTTGTTTTATTCAGGTTGATACCTTCTATACAAATATAAATCATAAAACAAGCAAATCATATATTTGCTTCTGTATGGTCTGGCTGATAGTTGAAATCTAGACACAAATGACTCCTAATTTCCTGTCTGTAAACACTGTTTTAGGGTAACAAAAATTCATAAAATGTTAATTAAAAATAAAAATGCAGCTTTCTAGATTTTGATACAATGAGGGTTATAGGCAAAACTCTCCCCTATCAGGGTTTTAAAAACAGCATATGAAGAAAACATCTACAGTACCCTACAAGAGATAGGTGCAGGAAAGAAATTTCTATATCAGACTGCAATCATTCAGGAATTAAGGTCAATGGACAAATGGGACCCCATTAAACTAAAAAGCTTCTCTACAGCAAAGAACCAATTGAGTGAAGAAGAAACCCAAAACTGGGCAAAATTTTTCCAGCTATACATATGATAGAGGATTAATATTCAGAATATGCATGAACTCAAAAAAACAAAGAATCAAGAAATGACCAAACTAAAAAAATGGGATATGGATCTGAACAGAGTTCTCAAAAGAAGAAATAAAAATGGCTAAGAAATACTTTAGAAGGTGTTCAACATCACTAGTAATTAGGAAAGAACAAATTAAAACCACTTTAAGAATT
Organism: Nannospalax galili; assembly: GCF_000622305.1. Classification (NCBI taxonomy): domain Eukaryota; kingdom Metazoa; phylum Chordata; class Mammalia; order Rodentia; family Spalacidae; genus Nannospalax; species Nannospalax galili. The sequence goes on from NW_008357164.1 coordinate 370,006, forward strand.
TGATCTTACCCCAGTCAGACTGGCTAAGATCAAGAGAACAAATGATACCAAATGTTGGAGAGGATGTGGGGAAATGGGAATGCTCATCCACTGCTGGTGGGATTGTAACCGTGTACAACCCCTATGGAAAGCATTGTGGAGAACTCTAAAAAACTAAAAATGAATGTACCATTTGACCAGATATACCACTCCTTGGGATATACCTAAAGAACTCGTCCTATTGCAGAGACACTTGTGCACCCATGTTTGTTGCTGCTCTCTTCACAATAGCTAAGAGATGGAAGCAACCTAAGTGTCCCTCAATTGATGAGTGGTTA
>NW_008357164.1:370783-383135 GCF_000622305.1 Nannospalax galili
CCAAACTAAAAAAATGGGATATGGATCTGAACAGAGTTCTCAAAAGAAGAAATAAAAATGGCTAAGAAATACATTAAAAAGTGTCCAACATCCTTAGTAATTAGGACAACACAAATTAAACTACTTTAATCTTTCATCTTACCCCAGTTAGAATGGCTAAGATCAAAACAATGGAGGGCTAGAGAGATGACCCAGTGGTTAAGAGCACTGGCTGCTCTTGCAGAGGACCCAGGTGTGATTCCAAGCACCCATATCATGGCTAACACCTGTCCATAAGTACAGTTCCAGAGGATCTGACACACTCTTCTGACCTCTGTGTGCACTGTATGACCTGTGTGCACTTACATACATGCAGGTAATACACTCATATGCATAAAATAAAAATAATAAATAAAATACTAAAATAGAGAACAATGACACCAAATGCTGACAAGGATGTGGAGAAAGGGAACCCTCATTCATTGCTGGTGGGGTTGCAAACTGGTAACAATCACTATGGAAATCTCTGTGGAGAATTCTTAAAAAAACTATATATAAACGTACCCTATGATTCAGCTGTACCACTCTTTGGCACATATCCAAAGGAATCAATAGCCTACTACAGATATACTTGCTCACCATGTTTTTTGCTGCTATTTTCACAATAGCTAAGAAATGGAGAAACCTAAATATCCCTCAACTGATGAATGGATAATGAAAATGTGGTACTTTTACACAATGGAGCTCTACTCATCAGTAAAGAAAAATGAAATCATGAATTTTTCAGGTATGAATGGAACTAGAAACTGTTATACTAGTCAAGTAACACAGACTCAGAAAGACGAGATATATATATATATATGTATATCAAAACCTCTGCCACCCAGGCCTCAGGGGTTATTGTGGAAGAGGGTATAGAAAGAATGTAAGAGCCAGAGATGGTGGATGACCATAAAGAAACAGAATTTTCCAGATTGCTGGGAAGTTATTCATATGAATTTACAATAATGGCAATAGCATGCAAAAGACCCATGCAAGGTCACACCAGACAAAAACCCAGCATAGAAATGGGAAACTGGTAAGTAGCCCTAACCTTAGCTGAGGAGAGGGACATTGGTTTTCTTTAATGGGGTGACCTAGATAGGTTAACCAAGCTCCAGCAGATGGACCCACACTGAAAGGCACTGGGGACTCAAATTTGACTCGATAAGCCTTAATATATATGACAGAGTACATGAAATCAGATGGGGTGGCAAGAAGAGGTTTTCAGATATGGGAGGGCTGTTTGAATATGATCAAAATATATTTAATGAAATTCACAAAAATTCAATGAAATATTTTATTTATTGAATGTTTGTAATTTTCATACAACATAATTTGATGGTATTTAGTGGTCCTCCCATAACCCTACCTCCTTTTATTGCTCCTGCCTAATTTAATATTCTTTTATATAATAATGCCTAGAGAGTTTAAGTTGTGTTTCCAAATGTCCTTAAGTGTGGGTCCATCCACTGGAACCTGGTTAACCTACCAAGAGTCTCATGCTTGAAAGAGACTGTCTCTGCCCCTCCCAGCAGCCATCTTTTGCCACAATTTCCCTAGGTGGGGTTGGAGTTTCTTATCCACTTCCTCATGTCTACGCTGAGAATTTTTCTGACTTGATCTTGCATGAGACTTGCCCATGTTGTCACCATTGCAGTGAGTTCAAGTGACAAGTTGTCTGGAAAACTCTGTTTCTTCTTAGTCATCCACCACCTCTAGCTCTTACTATCTTCCCTAGATGTTAACATCTTTGAATTTACCAAAGAAAGATTACGTTGCTTTCTATATGTCTTTAATGGTAAGTATTTCTTTTAATTTAAGCATAACCCTATTCTTTAAAGTATTTCAGGTGATTTACAGTAGCAGGGCATATGCAAGTATTAATAAAATAGAAATAGGTGGGAATCAGGAAAATCAGAAGAGGGAAGAATGAAGGAATTTAATAGATTAAAGTCTATAAATAAAATAAATCTAGTAAAAATACAGTGAATTTGCGTATGCATTTGTTTTATAATCCTTATTAAGTAAAGAAAGCCTACTAATCCTAAGAAATACACATTCCCCCTGGTACCATCATCTTAAAGGAACTCTTAATATGAACATTTGAGGTTGAATGGCACTTTACACATTCTCATAAGTTTTAAAATATTGTATTTTTTCACAATATTAATTCTTCCAATCCATGAGCATGGGAGGTCTTTCCATCTTATTATATCTGCCTCAAACTCTTTCTTTAAAGATTTAACGTTTTCATTGAAGAGGTCTTTAATGTCTTTGATCAGGTTTGTTTCAAGATATTTTATTTTTCTGAAGCTATTGTGAAAGGGAGTGTTTCCATATACTCTTTTGCTGTATACTTGTTATTGGTATATAGAAAGGCTACAGACTTTTGTAGATTAATTTTGTAACCTGCCACTTTACTGAAAATGTTAATAATTTCTAGGAGTTTGCTGGTGGAATTTTTGGCATGTCTTAGATACAATATCATATCGTTTGCAAAAGGATAATTTGATCTCTTCTTTTCCAATTATTACTCCTTTAATTTCCTTCTCTTTTCGTATGGTCTTGCAAGAATTTCATGCACTATGTTAGAGGAGTGGAGATAGTGGACAGCTATCTCCACTATCTGGTTCCTGATTTTAATGTGAAGGCTTCCAGTTTTTCTCCATTTAGAATGATATTGGCTGTGGGTATGTTTTATATAGCTTTAATTACGTTGAGGTATGTCCCCTCCAGTCCAATTACATCTAGGACGTTGAATATAAATGCATGTTGAACTTTTCAAAGGCCTGCTCTGCATCTATTGAGATGACCATGTGGTTCTTCTCTTTGAGTCCATTTGTATGATTTATGATGTTTATTGACATATATATTGAACCATCCCTGTAATCTCTGGAATAAAGCCAACTTGATCATGGTGGATGATCTTTTTGATGTGTGTCTGTATGTGGTTTGCAGGTATCTTGTTGAGAATTTTTGCATCTATGTTCATTAAGGATATGGGTCTATAGTTTTCTCTTTTGGTTGTGTCTTTACCTGGTTTGGGTATTAGAGCGATGCTGGCTTCATAGAAGGAATTTGGAAGTTCTCCTGCTATTTCTATATTTTTGAATAAATTAAGTAGTATTGGCTATAAAGCTTCTTTAAATGCCTGGTAGAATTCTGGTATAAATCCATCTGGTCCTGGGGTTTTTTATTAGTTGGGAGGTTTTGTATTGCTGTTTCAATTTCCTTATGTGTTATGGGTCTGTTTAAGCTGTTGATCTCTTCTTGGTTTAGTTTTGGTGATTCCCATGCTTTTAGAAAGCCATTTATAGATTCAATGTTTTCAAATTTAGTAGTGTATACGTTTTTAAAGTTTTCCTTTATCATGGTCTATCCTAAGATTCATATGGAAGCACAAAAGACCTCGGATAGTCAAAGCAATCCTGAGCACTAAGGGCAATAGTGGGGGGAATAACTATATGAGATTTTAAACTGTATTACAGAGCTATAGTCATAAAAACAACATGGTACTGGCACAAAAATAGACCCATAGATCAATGGAACAAAATTGAAGACCCAAATATGAGTACATGCAATTTCAGCCACCTGATGGTTGGCGAAGGGGCCAAGAACATTCACTGGAGGAAAGACAGCATGTTCAGCAAATGGTGCTGGCCAAACTGGATCTCCACCTGCAGAAGAATGAAACTAAACCCCTATCTTTCACCTTGCACAGAAGTCAACTCCAAATATATCAAAGACCTCAATGTGAAGCCTGAAACTCTGAAACTGTTAGAAGAAAACACTGGCAATAACCTACAAGATATAGGTGTAGGGAAGGGTTTTCTTTCTTTTTTAAATATTTTGTTTATTATTTTTATTTTATGTGTATGAATGTTATGTCTGCATGTAGGTAAATGCACTCGTGTCATGCAATGCCTGTGAAGGACAGAAGAGGCTGTCAGATTCCCTTGAACTGGAGTTACAGACAGTTGTTAACTACCACATGGATGCTGGGATTCGAACTCAGGTCTTCTGCAAGAACAGTCAGTGTACTTAACTGCTAAACCATCTCTCCAGCCCAGAAAGGATTTTCTAAACTGGACATCAATTGCTCAAGAAACAAGAACAAGAATCAACAAATGGGAGCTCATTAAACTAAAAAGCTTCTGTACACCAAAAAAAGCAACCAAGGAAATGAAGAGAAAACCCACAGAGTGCGAGAAAATCTTCACCAGCAACAAATCTGACAGAAGTTTAACATTCAGAATATATAACGAACTCAAAAAAAACAAAGAATCAAGACAGGAAGTAACCCAATTAAAAGATGGGCTAAGGAGCTGAACAGAGCGTTCTCAAAAGAAGAAATAAAGATGGCTAAGAAACATCTTACTTAAAAGATGTTCAACATCACTAATAATCAGGGAAATGCAAATTAAAACCACTTTAAGATTTCATCTACCCCAGTCAGACTGGCTAAGATCAAGAGAACAAACGATACCAAATGTTAGAGAGGATGTGGGGAAAAGGGAATGCTCATCCACTGCTGGTGGGATTGCAAACTTGTTCACTCCCTATGGAAGGCAGTGTGGAGAATCTTAAAAAACTCCAAATGAATCTATCATTTGACCCAGTTATACCACTCCTTGGCATATACCCAAGGAACTCATCCTATTGCAGAGACACTTGAACATCCATGTTTGTTGCTGCTCTTTTCACAATAGCTAAGAGATGGAAGGAACCTAAATATCCCTCAACTGGCAAGTGGATAATGAAAATGTGGTTCATTTATACGATGAGTTTTACTGAGCAGTAAAGAAAGATAAAATCATGAAATTTGCAGATAAATGGATGGAACTACACTTTGTATGCAGCATGGTGGGGCTGCAAAGTGAAGCATCACGGGAGGGGCTCCTGCCATTGGAGAAGCACATTTACAAATGGATTCTGCTTCTGCCTAGGAGTTGCTCTTGTCCTGGGAAAGGGACTTCCTTTCTCTCCACTTGCACGTCATCTCCTTCCTTCCAACTACCTGAAAGAGAAGAACAGTAGGAAACAGGCCTTAATAAGGGAGATATGGATAAAAATGGGGTTATTTTAATGGGAGGGGGAAGAGAGGGTTATACAAGGAAGCTTGGGGATAAAGGGAAAGAAGGAGCTCAAGAGAGGAGGGAGCATAGGAGATGGGTATTGTTAAGGGAGAAATGAGAAAAAATGGCAAAACCATGGTAGAAGGATTAGATAATGAGAAAGATAAATAATGCCTAGCTAGTTAAAAAAAAAAAAAAAAACAGAGGGAACCATATTAGTCCAACAACCTACTGACAAATTATACATACACTAGCTCAAGGAACATAATATATATCTAGTCAGCATAATATATGTTTATCTGAGAACATTTGGTTTTTGCCCAAGCTTTATCTATGTATGTAGCACATGATAATTAAAAGCACCAGACTGGTGGAACTAACTTTCTTGGCTGTTTAACAGCCATACTTTGAGGCTTATACTAATCTAGTCAGAGGGACTTAAAGGACAGTTTTTGCTCCTTGCTGTCTGTTGCCCAAGTACTCTTATGGCCCCTTGCTCCTGGAGCTATTAGACAAACCACATAACATAGCTTTATCTGAATTCTTTATAGTTTATATCCTGGATAGGGGAAATAGAGTAACTTACAAAGGCAAACACCCAGTGCTCCATAAAAAGGCAAACACCAGGCTCCCCATTCTACTCTGGCTCAATGGCCTGCTGTTCCAGATGGCTTCCTCACCCTCTCACAGTCTTTGTTAGCTTTTGCCCATGCCTTGTGGGCCCATAGTCTTGTCTCAGGTCAGTAAATGCCCCCTTTAGTGTCCATGCGGGCGAGACACCTGGGCCATTTTTCTGTGCAGCCCTTTCTGTCCAAGGAGGCCCCAACACTCCTCCCTCCATGGCTAACTCTCCGAAGCAGGCCCCACCCCTCGGGGGAAAAAATACCCCTCGGGATACACTCTCCAAGGTTGACTAAGTTCCAGGGGATTATGGAGCATCTTTCAAAATGTCCTGTAACTGTGGTGAGTCACCTGTCCTCTAGATAGGGAGGCCATGGAGACTTCACCAAATGGACCTGAACCAGTGTCCAGTCTACAAAGAGGAGGGTCAACATAGAGGGAACATTTCCTCCATGCTTCCAAGTGAAGCCAGCCACGGTTGCGCAGGACCTTTGACTTATCTTCACATAGATGGAACTGGTAAAAGAAAGGAGCCAGGGGCTCCTCCCAAGCCCAAGCCAATGTGACCCCCCGAGGAACAGATCCTCAAACAACCTCAAACAAGTAAAAACAAATTGGTTAATCTGGGCCAACTGTATGGTCTTAAACACCCAAAATAAAGTATAACCAAAGTTTAAAGTAATCATTATAATTCTTTAAGAGTACATGTGTATAGCTACATGACAAGAAACAATGCCTGACAGGAGATACCTTCCTTTGAGCTGTTGGCCAGGGTGGCCCAAGAGACTCCCAGACAGTAACCCAGCACAGAACTGGAAAACGAACAGCAGACCCCAATTTTATCTAAAGGAATGTTGGCAGCTGATGGCTGCTGGATGAGGAAGAGCTGAACAAGGAACTCTAGATAGGCTGACTAGACTCAGCAGATGGACTAGCACTGGGTAACAACTGGAAGCACTGATAACACAGTGGACAGGAACAGGGATGACAGAGTATATGGGCTCCAATTGTAGGGGAGGCTATGGGACGGTGCCATTTGGGATGTGGTATAAAGATGAATAAGATTGTTTGGGATGTTCTGTATGAAATACACACAAAAAATATCAATAAACTGAAAATGGGAAAAATATTGTATTTTTTATTCTTTAAGAAGTCCATACATGTATACAATCAAATCTGATGTTAGTCACCCTCCAGTCCCCCTCTTCAGCTTCTCCAAGTTTCCCCCTTCCATGTCCTTTTTCCAATTTCATGGGCTCTTTTGTTTAATAACCCAATGAATCTAATGAGTGCTGCCCATATATGTACGGATGTGGAACCTTCCGTTAGACCATGGTTTACCTACCAGGGACCGCATCCCTAAAGAATACTGACTCTTCCACTTCTCATAGCCATGAACTGTCAATAGCTCCTCTACTGGGGGTGGGGGCTGACGTTCTTCTCCATCTATGGTGGAAATATGAGTGGCTTTATCCTGTGCTGGTGGTGTTCAGGCAACCAAAGCTGTGAGGTCATGAGTGCCCCCGTCACATCCAGAAGACACTGTTGTGTAGCAGTCCTCCCCAGTCTCTGGCTCTTATACTCTTCTGCTCCCTTGTATTATTTTCTTTTTTCTTTTTTTCTTTTTCGGTGATAAAACCCTCTAACCAAAGTAATTTTAAGGACTTTTTTTTTTTCTGTTGTTCCAAAGACATATATGTACATAATGGTGGAAAAGCATGGTGGTAGAAGCAGGAAACTGAGAGATCACATCAAAACTACACATGGAATAGAGAGAGCAGGAAGGAAGGAAGGCATGACTGTGACCTCAAATCCTGCCCACAGCTACACTTCTCCCAGCAATGCTCTGCTACCTACAGGTTCATAGCTTCCCAAACAGTGCCATGAACTGGAGGTCAAGTGTTCAGATACATGTACCTGGGGTAGCCATTTCACATTCAAATCACGTCTCTTCTTCCACAATGTTCCTTGAGCCTCGCAAGGGAATGCACCATACTGATGTCCTATTTAGGGCTCACCAGTTGTGAGTCTTTTTAAGAAACACTTGGGGAACTGCACATCATATATAGTTTTGAGTCTGATTTATAAAATTTGAATTCCCTGGGAATGTTTAATTGACATGCAGATAACTTCAGAACATTACTGTCTGTTTATTCAGAATAAATCAGAGTTTTATACATAATGCATGTTTTTGCCTTTAAAAAAGTATAGAAATGTTCTTTTTCTTTATTTGTAAGAGTCATTTAAAATTTATATTTATCTATTGCTTTCCTGGTGGTTTATAGCTCTTGACTTTTACCTTCTGAGTGAGGCAGGCCTTTGTGAATCATTTGTAGCAGAATTCAGTGGGAGTGAGGCTGCAGAACTCAGTGAAAATTCATTCTCATATGGAAGTCTGAGTGCTCTGGGCCCACTGTATTGTGAGGAAGCCCAGGTCAGGGAGGCTCTGTGTGGTTGTCTGGCTGTGTGGCAGTATGTAGGTCCTCCTGTCAGCAGCCCCAGCCAAAGCCTCAGAAGTTAGAGTGAGGATACTTAGAGGTGACTCCATTCCACATTCTCTAGTCAGACCTCCTCATTCCTCTCTTTGCAGGTGATGTGCCAGATATCAAGAAGCAAAGACAAGGCATCTGTGTCTTGTGCTTCCCAAGTTATGACTCCCAGACCTTTGTTGCACTGGACAGAATGACTGCTTTAAATTGCTAAACTATGTAAGGAGTTTCCTTTTCCATAGCAGTAGTAACTGATGAACTGTTAGAAGGAATTCTACACTTACCACGAGGGAGTGCCTGCTGTGAGAAAGCTGGATCAGAAAGCATTTGGAGACTTGTGATGAGCTAGTTCCATTTTTGCAAATCTGAATGCTGATTTTAAAATTTTGTTTAGTTTATAAATTTTAAAAAATGAAAGAATATATAGAAGTGACGCTTTGCTTTTCTTACATACAGTAGAATAAATTCTGATGTTGCAGAAAAGATTGTTCAGATTAGGATTCTAGCTCCATTCCCAGGAGCTGAAGATGCTAAGTTAGACCCTGACAGACTAACAAAGGTATTTCAGAGATCTCTTTCGTTGATTATTTTCCATCTGTGGATCTACAGAAGTGAAGGCCGCTTCATGGTGCAGTGTTATCAGCAAGTATCTTTTGGCTTTATCTCTGCAGTTGCGTACTGTGCAAGGAGCATCACTATGGTACATCAGTGGGCATTCATAATAGATTGCTGCACAAGGCACTTGCTGCCTCTGTTATGCCATTATCAACATACTTACTTCCTGCTTGTAGTCAAAAGAAGTATGCTCCTTTTCTTTTCAACTAATGATTTCATAAATGTAGCTTGGTGATGATTTCCAAAGAGGAAATCGAGGAATGATGAAAGTTTCAGGAAATCTGTTGACATCTATGTGTCTGCCTGTCTTCCCACCATTTCAGTTGTCCAATTGCTAATCTAACTGTTCACAGCTAATGAAGAGTTATTTAGTAATGTGTAATGTGATTCTAAGGTGTCAGTCTCCCTCCCCCGACACCTTTCCCTTTGAGCATGGACTAAAAACATCTATTTCATGATGGTACTGATTCTCCTTTCCTATAATATTCCTAAATAATAAAAATTAAAACAATTGAAGAAAACTACAATGATTCTGAGAAAATACTTATCACAAGCTCTATTTTTTTTTAAAAAATTGTTTATATTTTCTGTTTTCCTGAGATAAGGTCTTGCTATGTAGCCCTGTCTGGCATGGTACTTGTCATGTAGACCAGAGTGATCTTGAACTTGTGGAAATCCTCTTGCTTCAACATCTTGAATACTGTGTTTTGTTGCAACCTCTGTTTTTACCTTTCTAGAATAATCTTCATTGTTTTCCTCTTCTTGGCCTGTCATAGAATCATGTGAAATTTTCATCGTACCCTAGAATTGCCAAACGCCTTTTTATAATTCCATGATTTCTATGTGCTTTATCTATTATCAGAAGACTTCCTTTCCTGCACCTTTGGAAATTCTCCTCCTTCAAATCTTAAGTGATGTGCCATGCCCTCTGTGAAGTTTCTCTGGCTTCTAAGATGAGTGGTCCACACATGGCACCTTGTTTATCCATCTTTAGGGATGTCACATTGAACTGCAACAATATTTTCTTGTTTCCCTCGTAACTGAGTAATTTGACCATTTGGAAAGCCTTCCTGTTTACCTTCATATTGGTAGTCACCAGTATATTTTGTTACCTAAAACACTGTGTTGATAGGTGGCCAGAAGACTTTAGGGCTTCTCCATCAGCAGCCTCAGAACTACTCAGAATTCCTATACTTGCTGCTGCTTGTGCTAGGATTCCTTTTTCTTTTTTAAATTTTATTTTATTTATTATTTTTATTTTATGTGTATGAGTGTATTGCCTGCATGTAGGTAGGTAGAACTGTGTGGTACAATGCCTGCTGAGGTCAGAAGAGGGCTTCAGATTCCCTGGAACTGGAGTTACATGCAGCTCTTAGCCACCATATATATGGTCGTGCTAGGAACTGAATTCAGGTCCTGTGCAAGAGCAGCTAGTGCTCTTAACCACTGAGCCATTTCACCAGCTCCTCTTGTCTTTTCTTTATGTACTTTTCAATCCTACCTGAAAATTCTTCACCTTAAGGGAAATTATAAGCAAAGATGCTTAATTTGTTTCTTACTCTTTTTTTTTTTTTCCCCAGTCTTTTTGAGATAGGTTCTCCCCTTAGGCCCACCTGGCCTGGAATTCCCTATGTAGATCAGGCTGTGGGACTTCCTATGTGCATGTCTAAGTTTGGCATGGTGTTTCACTAAATTTTCCCCTCCCCCTTCTTGAGAGGCCCATGCCTGTGCCCTCTGAGGCCTGGGGCTGACAAACCAACTTAAGACATTCTATTTGGATTTGGCACAGTTTGATATTTGGGAGGGGTGACTTAAAAAAGACATGGATTCTTAACAGGCTTTTCCTTTTCCATATTTGAAATGCACATGCCATCTGCTTCCCTTCGCAGTCTTCCTCACTCACTGTTCACCTGTGCTCAATATGTTGGCGGCTCCATCCCTTTTTCCCAGTGTGCTCCACAGGACCCACGCGGAGCCCTGGATTGACTCCAGCTTTCTGGAGGATCGTCCAGGTTACACACGGGAATTATTTCACAGCATGACTCACTGATGTGTCTTCACATAGTTCTTTACTTTTCATGTTATGACTTACCTGTATTGAAGTGCTCCGGGACACTGGCCTCTGTCATGCCCCTGAGGTTTGTTTTTACACGCTGCTCCTTCATTTTATAGAGGCTAAAAACCCAGTTATCCTTTGGAATCAAACCATCATCTATCATAGCACTTATGTTGTGTTTTAGATGTCTGATTATTTGACTCAAAATCTGATTTAAGAGTAAAGTTCTGGTTGGAGTCATTCCACAAATCAATACTCAGTGATTAAATTGAGGCCTTCATCCTACCTCACTGTTTCTGTTTCTCTTATGACAAACTGTGTCACAGTTCACTTCTTCACATGTCAATATCCCCCATTAAATTTTGCATTTCCTTCCATGTCCACAACCTCCAGCACTGCACTTAGTATTGACCAATGCATCTAAATACCCACTCTCTTTGGCTTTCATGACCTCTTACTCCTTTGTTCCCTTCATGTGGTTTAGATGCTGCTTCTTGGTTTTCTGTGAAGCCTCTTTCATCCATGACATTTCTCCTCCTTCCCTGCTTCTTTCTCTGCGCATCCTCCTCCTCCTTCCCCTCTCCTGTACATCCTCCTCCTCTGCTCCAAACATTCAGGACTAATTCCTTTTTCCGTCTTTCTTATTTTGGTGATATTATCGACATACTGACTTCACTTATCAGTAATATACATACACAAATAATATATACAAATAATATAATATACAAATAACCTTAACTTTTCCAGCCCAGGGTTTCTTTTGAATTCCAGACCTATGTATCCTGTCATGTAATATGACCATACATTTTCTTACTTCTCCTATGAAGCACAGCATAATGCTATGGGGTGAATTGTGTTTCCACCCCAGATCCTACTGTGAAGCCCTTACCTCAAGACTGCAGTATGTGATTGCATTGAAGACTATCCTTTAGGTAGGTAACTTTGTTGTAATGGTATCATGCAGTAGACTCTAATCTTATATGATCAATGTCTTGAGAAGGAACAGAGATAAGAATATAGACACGCAGACTTGGGGACAGTCATGTGTAGGTGTAGTGAAAAGGGCACATCCATAATCCACATAGAGAAATGAAGCTTGCTGGCACTTCGTTCTTGAACTTCCAAACTATGAGAAAATTATGTCTGTTGTTCTAGTCTCTTAGGCTACAGAATTTTGTTGCAGCAACCCTGGAAAACTAATACACATGCTCAAATATTGAATTCATTAAATTTTCCCTAAACCTCCTTTTTCCTCTCTTATTTCAGTTAATGATACTATCACCCATCTGTTAAGGTTCAGATAGCCCTGCCCCCTCACCAACAGGATCCCAAGGACTTCTCATGCTCCTGAGGAAAGGTAACCTAGCTGATAAGCACCTTGGTCTTTGAAGTCAAGAGAAGCAGACTTTTCTCCACTGTTTGGCCAGCACAGCAAGCTTCCCCTTTGATCTCTAAAGAGGACAGATTTTAACAGT
>NW_008357164.1:383198-403411 GCF_000622305.1 Nannospalax galili
AAAAAAAATACATTTTCTCGCCTTCTGCAGGAAGCAGAAGCCTCCCTTTTAAAAAGATCCCAGCTCAAGATCCAGGCAGACATTTTCCCTGGAAGGGAATCTGTCCCATGTGTTCCTTTGCTAATAAACCCTATTTTGATGGAGTTTCAGCTGTGCCTCGGTGCCTCATCATCCATTCGCATTTGCTCGTTCTCTGCCAACTTTTTACCTATCACCATCAACTGCAGAATTTAAAAATTGGTTATTGGAAAATAGTAATTTAATCTTCAGTTACATCTTCATTCTAGATATCTTTTTTATCTCTACCAGCGCCTCCCAGGCTAATCCACTATCACTTTGTTTTTTGATGGGATTGCAGCTAAATATCCCCTTCAGTTTTCTTCTTCTGTTTTTATGCTTACTCTATATTCTTTGCAGAAGGGATTATTTTATGCAAAATGAAAGTATAGCCATGTTACTTTCTAAGTTTCAATAACACCCAATTACATTCATGTCTGAAAGCTTTGGGGTCCTTCATGTTCTTATTTGAGCTGAGCTCTTCAACCCTTTCCAGGCCAATGCAATACTTACAGTTCTCCAAATGTTGTTTCCTTTTTCAGAAACTTTGTACACAGAGTTCCCACTGTATGGAATTCCCTCTCCTCCTTAACTTCCCAATTTCTCTCTTACATCATATCTTTGTTAATAATTTCAGCTGGCATTTTCCTTACCTTTATCATGTGTCAGGCACTGTCATTATAACTCAATGTACATATTGATTCATGTCTATTTCTATTTTACCAGTTATGAAATTGAGGTGCTGAGCTGAGTGAGCAGTTAAGTGACTTATTAATGATTACAAAACTCAAAATAGATCTTCAGTTTGGACATGGAGCCAAGGAATAGCTCTAAACTTTAAACATAATCAAAGAAATAAAAGAACTCACCCATTTGGGTGAGGGTAATAATAGTGCTCTTACATTTCATCATGGTTTCATATAGTTGTATAGTTGTATAATAAACGTCTTATACCTATCCTCTTAGTATGTGATTGTTATGGGACCAGAGTCAATTTCTACCTTGTTGGTCATCATATCTTTAAGTACCTCATTTGTTGCTGTGGCAAGAGCATCCATAAACATTTGTTCCATGGATGCAGTGAATTTTCCTAGAAAAGGAATGTGTAACTGTGGAACCCTCCTCCTTGGTCCCCTCCTCCAGACTCCCTAGACCCCTGCCCCTATTTAGGACTAACTGCTCTTTTCGCTTCTGTAAATCGCTTGGCTTGACGGAGCCAGAAGGACAAATTGCACCGTCTCCATTTTGACTGCTGATTCCTTTATTTTCTTGATGTCTCATGGTCATAGACTAGGCAAGCCCAGGCAAATCCAGGGGGCCAGGGCAGGTTTGAGGCTTTATAAGGAATAAACAGGTCCTCTAGCCCTGAAGATAACAGTCAGCACATTTCACAGCCTTGAGGGCAGCACCCACCAATGAGAAGCCCCCAGGACTGTAACCAATCAATTCAAAAGTATGTTGGCTCACCCAGGCTCTTTGGACCAATCAAAATATAACTCTGTCATTCCCCTCCTCCCTTTGTCTGAAACCTATGAAAAGCTCCCTCCCCCTGCAATTGGGGCTCTCAGACGAACCTACCACGTTAGTTTGGTCTGAGAGTCTGAGCTTAAGCCTGAATAAAGACTCTTTGTTCTTACATGCTCTCTGGACTCCGTGGTAATTCTTGGGGATCCATTCTCTGGGCACAACATAGCTTTGGTTCCTAGAAGAGTGCTAACTTATAGAATGCTTGGTAGATGCACGTTTGATTAACTATTGACTAGTTAGAGATAGAGCTTCATTAAAATTTAATTCCAGGTGCTGGAGAGATAGCTCAGAGGTTAAGAACACTTGCTGTTCTTCCAGAGGACCCAGGTTTGATTCCCAGCACCCACATGGCATCTAACAACTGTCTGTAACTCCAGTTCCAGGGGATCTGACACCCTCTTCTGTCCTTTACGGTGTACTTTCATATATGCAGACAAAGTATGCATACACATAAAATTAAAATGATAAATAAAATATTTTAAAATTTAATTCTATATTATGTTGTCTACTCTAAAGAAACAGAAGGGATCATATAAAGGGATGATGGGGGTATGGGTGGGGTGGGTGTAGATGAGGATAGAAAAGGGAATTATCTGAGCTATTTATCCCTTTCTTTGCCAAACTAAGTTCCTACTTTAGTTTATTGTAATGTACTACATTTGAAAATCCCAGGGCATATAATCCAAGCTTTTCTAAGTCACTGTCTCTGTTGATTCCCCTTGTCTCTGTCTTTATCCCTCTCTTCCACCCTTCCTCTCTCCTTCCCTCTCTGTAGGCTGCAATATTCATTTGTTTCCTGCTTTTTTTCTGGATCTCATTCTCTTTATATTCATTATTCTCCACTTTTGTGCAGTGTAAACATTATGAGGACTGTGCCTTTCTCAGAACTATTTTCATTTATTATCTCCACAGTTTCTGACTCTCCTGAAACAGAGGCTTTATAAGCCACAATTGCAGCAGCAGAGAGATTAAAGGGATATCAGTGCTGCTTTTGGGTCTATATTTTACTCTTGTTCTCCTGTCTCTGATAACCCCTCACCAAAACAATTATGAAATAATACAAAGGCATTATTCATAGATCATCTTCACTACAGTAGGGAAAGGGAAATAGCCAAGAATAACTAGAATTCTTCCACAATTCTGCAATTAATGAGTGTTTTTATCAAATATTTAATATTTAAAGAGGCTTGTAAGTGATTTTTTTGGTAGAAAAAAAACCAAGACTGCCTTCTAATGAGTGTGTATATAGAAATAGTACATTGATATAATTTCAGCATAGAGTCTTATTTGTCAAAGAATTCTCATCATTAATATGTTAGTCAAGATATCCTTGCAAGGCAAATCAGTATTTCCACAGTAAATATAACTCTTATTTCATGTGGTGCAGAGCTGTTATTCTCTTTATCTAAGATTTACTGTAAGTTAATGACAAGATTTGCCATATTTTCTACTTATAGCTGTATACTCTCAGGAATAATTCATGAGAGAGTAACAATTTTTATCATAATGACATTATTTTTGAACCTATGTGTGTATATGCATGCATGTATGAGAGAGGGAGGGAGGAGGGGGGAATGCTTTGTACAAGTAGCTTGCATTCATGCACATCCATGCACCTGTATATTTGTTTCACGTATTCCTTCGTCTGTGGTAGGTGGCAGGAGGGATCAGGTGGATATGGATGAAGCAAGGGTAGGATATCATATGCATCAGTGTGATAGTTCATATTGGTTCTCACTTTAATGGCTTGAGAAACCCTTAGGAGATTTGTAAGGAACACCTGTGGGTGTGTCTAAGAGGATCCCACCCTAGGGATCCATGTAGATTGCCCAGTAGACTGGGGGCCGGGTAACATAAAAAAGGAAGAGATGAGCCTTTGAATGTAGACCTTCTCCATCTCTTTATTCTTGGACACCATGACATAAGCTACTCTACTCCATCACACATTTCCTGACATGGTAGAATAAAATCTCTGAAACTGTGAGCCTAAATAAATCTTTCCTTCCTTAAATTGTCTTTTTGTTCCTCAATCACTTTCCATAACTGTGAAATAACACCATCAGATATTTGAGAGTTATGTAAACAAATATACACTAATAAAGGTAACTGGGAATTAGGTATTAAGGTATTAAGGGTGTTAAGTTTATTGTTAGGAATGGTATTTTAATTTTTGGGGGAATTATCTTCATTGAGACAAGACATTGGGGGTTAAACAGAAACCTTGTCCTTTAGAGTTAAAGTCACAGATTTTCTTCTTTCCATGCTATATTAGCAAGTTTAAAAAAGCAGAATAAAACATGTTATTAATACATATAAAGAAACACACACATACAAACCAAGCAGCCCATAAACAGACTGATCAGGCAGCAACCATACCCACGGAAAAGTGTCTCTGAGCTAAAACTCCTCCATATACAATATTATTTCCAATGTTATTCTTATTCTTGAGGTTGAGGTGGGAAAGATTATCCAGCTACCTTTTTAAATTTTATTTCAGTGCTGAGGATTGAAACAGTCCTTACACATAGTAAGCAAGCACTCTACCTCTGAGCTACATCTAATAAAGCCTTCTAAGTGCTTTTAGTATTGCCTATATAACTTTGGGCTATCATAGTTTCCATTTTGATTGTTTCATAAGAGGAAACCTGTTGTGGACTCATTCTCTAAAGATGAGTTTTATAATGATTATGTTTTTCCTAGTAATTTGCTAAACTACATTGTAGTGTTCACCTCAAAATTTGAATGTATTTTATTTGGTTTGATAATCAGAGGGTCTGACAAAACTCCCAGAGGTCTTTAAAGCTGGAACTAATTTTTCTAATCATGCCACATTAAATGTGCTTTTTAGTCTCAGTCTGCTTTCTCCTGGGTCATTGCTTTATAGTTTGAGGGTTAAACTCTGATGAGATAGCTGATGAATTCTCTCCCATACCCATATACGCCCACAATTTAATGTTTGTAACAATAATTTGAGATACAAACTCTCATTATTAACATGTTATTTATGAGAAACCAAAGTTCCAAAATGGTACTTGTCCAAAGTCAAATATCTATGATGTAATAGAACTGATCCCAGATTCTGTGTTCCTATCAATATGCTGCACTGCTTGTGCATAAAAGCATGAATTTAAGTGGATTTGGGCTTTGTTGTTATTTTTTGTTTATTTTGTTTTCCTCTTCAATGGTTAGTGTCATCCAGACAAAACCTTGAATTCTCTGGGAGATGGGTCTCTGGGCATGGGCATGCCTTGCAGGGAGAAGAAATAATGTTGACTGAGGTCATAAGGTCCACCTGCACTGAGTGGTGCTATTTCCTTGCTGGGATCCTGAACTCCATAAAAGGGGGAAAGCAGACTGAGCACTGGAAAGCATTCCCTGCTCTCTGTTTCCAGACTGGGAAAATATGATCGGCTGTAATGTGATCAGCTGGTTCAAGCTTCTGCCACTCTCACTTGCCCAGCATGATGGACTGTACACTTGAACTGTGAGCCAGAATAAACTTTTTCTCCCTTGCTTTGCTTTGTCAGGGTATTTTATCACAGCAACCAGAAAGAAGCCAGGACATTGCCAAATAACTTCCTTTTGTATTTCTTATAGTATATGTTTGATTAATTCTTTCAGTGAAGGATTGAATCTAAGGCCATATCTACATCTTTATTTTGCCTTTATCTTTGACAAAGTATTTTCCTAGAGCACAGAATTCTAAGTTGCTAGTCCTCCCTTTCCTTAGTCCTTCAAAGTTTTGTTTCACTACCCTCTTGTTGGCATTGTTTTAATGAGAACTCTAATGTAATCTTTAGGCCTACCTCTCAGAACATAATGTTCTTTATCCCTGACTGCTTTCAGGGTTTCTGTGTCAGCACTGGGTTTTATATTGTGAAACGGAATTTCCCTGTGCAGTTTTCTTTCTGGTGCTATACTTTCATTCGTTGACAGTGCCGTGTGGCTCAAGTTGGTAAAAATATTGGTCATTATTTATTCAAATATTCTATGGCTTTTACTCTGCTCCTTGAAAACTCCAGTCAAAGTTGATCCATACTCTGTGATATTTTTTAATTAAAAAAACCTCTATTTTCTCTGTGTGTTTTATTATTGGTAGTTTCTAAATTTATACCTCCAAGTTCACTAATTTTTTTCTTCTGAAATATCCACTTGGTCAGTAATCATAGCCCACAAACTTTTAGTTTCTAACATACTTTCATCTCTAGAATTTTAATTTGGGACTCTTTAAAATGTTACATATCCTTAATTTTTGGTATATGGTATAGACCTGTAATACAAGTGTGAATGTCCTTGAATTATAATTCTAATATGTATGTCAATTCTGGGTCAATTTTATTAATTTATCATTTTTATTCATTATTTTTTATATCCCTCTTAACATATCCAATAATCTTTAATCAGAACTCAGGAATTATGAATATTAGTAAAGGATAATTTTGTTTTCGATTAATCTTCTTGAGTTTGATTTTAGGTGCTTGGATATGTGTGTTTCTCTTAAATCTGATAACTCATTAAAAATTACTGTTCAGTCAATGGTTAATTCATTCTTAGGTCAAGGCCTTCTTAGGTGTTGTACAAAAATGTAGCTCCATAAGCTCAGTTAGTAGCCCTGGCTGGGAAAGTTGTGGAATCTTAAGAAAGTGAGGCTTGCTGGGGGAAGTGACGCATCGTGGGTAGGCCTTGAGATTTTATACCTCAGCCCCACATCCTGGTCCGGTTATGCTTCCCAAACGTTGACTCTTTGTGACCAGCCGTCTCATGCTTCTGCTCCATTACTTTCTTTGCCTATTGCCATGTCTTTCCCATCATGATAGACTGTATCCCTCTGGAACTATGACCCAAAATAAACCATTTCTATCTTGAAAGGGTTTATTTTAAAATACCTTGCTTTTGTCAGGGTTATTTTATCACAGAAACAGGAAAAGAAAAGAAGGCACCAATGATCTAAAAATTAAGGAATTTTACAATCTGGCTCATCAGAACAGAAATGTTTCTTGGCCCTATGTGTGTGGTGCGCTAGTTGTGCTAATCATTCTGAAAGGTATTTCCTACATGTAGATGAGTTTCTTGCACCCATGCACTAATAACTTTTCTGCTGAAATCTCATTAGGTGAGGTAGAGACGGAACACTCTCCTCCACCTTGGGCTACATTGTTCTCTTGGCCCCTTAAAGGACACTAATGTCTGCATGTGTGTAAGTGCACCTGTGTCATGTAGTGCCTGTGAAGGAGAGAGGTGGGTGTCAGATCCTCTAGAACTGGAGTTACAGTAGGTTGTTAGCCATGATATGGGTGCTGGAACTTGAACCCTGGTCTTCTACAAGAACAGCCAATGCTCTTAACCTTTGAGCCATCCCGCCAGCACTCTCAGATTGTTTTAATCTATAGATTATGGATAGTATTAAGATGATTGTGAAGATGTCTTCGGATGTTCAAACAGACTAAGATGTATGCAGTTGACCCTCAGTTTCTTAATTTATTGCAACCTGTTTTTCTCTTCTTTTTTCTGTTAACTTTCTCAATCATTTCCTTTATTTTGCCCTTTTAAATTCATCTAAGATGGCTAGCAAATTTGCTATGAGAGGTAAGAGGGTAACTAAAAGTCAAGCAACAGTCACTCTGAGTTAAGGGCACAAACAGACTAAACTGTGAGCCATGCCATGGGCATTTTTTCAGCATCTTAGTTTTTAAACTAATGATTTTCTTGGAATCAGTTTTTCTCCTAGTAGCAGAAAACAAGAGGAAGATCCAAGAGAAAGACCTCAAACAACACTCTAAAGCATCTGGTTCCTCAGAGACAGGAAAAGAGGGCACTAAATCACATTGCAGAAGTGAGCAGTGACTTCCTGGCTCTGCATCTTCCTAATTTGCTCCTGGAGGAGCTAATTCCTTCTAATGTTTGGAAGTGAAAGCTACATGGATAAGCACTGTTCTTTCCTTGACCCTTCTCCCCCTAGACTACATTTAAAACATCTTAAACCAGATCAAAGGAAAAGCAAACCTGTGCTCTTAGCTCTCCAACTGAAATAGCTTCCTCACCACTTTCCAGCCAACTGTGTTGCCACCTCCTGCCCATTCCCTTTGTGTTGCCAGCCTCCCTCGTCTTCCTTAAGTGAACTTCACTGTCATAGATGATTCCCAATCATCTCCTAAATTCAATACAAAAGTCTCCCTGGCTTTCAAAACTCTCCACGGGGTCTTCAGAAGATGCCATCTATATTAATGTCCCAGCAGGGCACTTCCTACACCCTGAATTTCAACTACAAAGGACTGTTGAGTTGTACAGTCTGTGTGCTGCATAAAAGCAAAGGGCTGACAGAATGGAACTTCATCCTGCACTGTGACCTACATGCTCACTTTAAGAGTTGTGTCTGCCCCAAGTGCTTGTTTTTGTCTGCTTTGCACAAAACTGAGGGAAACCTCAGGCGGGCGTATTACTCAATATTTACTAAAAACATTGCCATTCCTTATGTCTATGTCTTTGATCATATTATCTTCTGTATATTTCTTTCCTACTTTATAATAACCGTTTTTTTTTTCATACACTCCTCTAATGCCATCAAAGCTTTACCACTATGCTCACCCTGGTCTGCATTTGTTTAATCATCTTTTGTTCTTGTTTTTTTTTTTTTTTGATCAAGAACATTTTTATTGAATTTTCACAAGTTTCATATATTTGGATTATATTTAGATCCTCTCCCCTATCTGTACCTCCCTTACTACCCACCATCTAATTTCATGTAATAGGTTCATAGAGTTAAATTTGTGTCCTCAAATGTCTTTGGTGTGGATTCATTTGTTGCAGCCTGGTTAATGTACCAAGAGTCACATCCTTTAAAAAGATGGACTCTCCCTCCTCTCCCTTCCCATCAGCCATCTGTTTCTAATAGTTCCATGGGTAGGGATGGGATTTCTTATCTGCTTCCCCACATCTCTGCTGGGATTTTGTCTGGCTTGAGCTTACATGTTACTTGTGCATACTGTCCCATTGCTGTGTGTTCATGTGACTAACTGCCCAGCTGTCTGGATAACTGTTTCCTTCTGGTCATCCACCACCTACGGCTCTTAGAATCTTTTGCCACCTTTTCTGCAATGATCTCTCAGCCTTTAGAGGCAGAAGTTCAATGTAGGTACCCAATTTAGGGATGAGAACTCAGTCTCTTGTTCTTTGCTCATTGGCTAGTTGTAAGTTTCTAGCCGATTAATCTTAATCATCATCTTCTGCATAAGGAAGTATCTCTGGTGAGAGTTGAGAAATGCATTAATCTATGGGTATAATCTATGCAATATAGATTAATTAGAATTGCTTTAATACCATATCGATTTAGCAGAATAATAGTATTGAGTTCTTCCCTTTGGCTTGTGTCATGTCTAGCTACAGGTTCCGAGGCCTGATATCAATGACAGGCATGGGCTCCATCTTATTAAGTGGACCTTTCATCTTTTTAGAAAGTGGTTTGTTACTTTCACAATATCTGTGCCACTATTACACCAGAGGGTGTATCTTGCTAGGCCCATTGTTGTTGAAGCTTGCAGGATTCACAGCTGGGTAAAGCTAGTGATTTTTTTTTCATGTTATCATGCATAACACCTTCTAACACTAGCCAAGCTAACCAGTAGAGATGGAGTTTTTATGACAATACTAGCTTGATTTCTCATTTGTTCTATGGTTCATGTATGTAGTATATTCAGCAATAAGACCTTACACTCATATTCTGGTGGGTAACCAAGATCAGGGATTTTGGTCAACAGTATTTAAGGGTATTTGACTATACCACTGGTTAACAGTTTAAAACAAGGAGTCCATTCCTGGCCATGGCCTTTTACTTTGCTAGCCTATGTGTCTAGTAGGGGCAATGCCTCCCCTGTTATAAGGTAACTTCTTTTAATCTATTTTTATACTGTATATGCATATACTTTAAAAAGCTTCTATAGCAACTCCTGTGGCTTTTTCTAAAGGCCTTTAGTGTTATATACACTCCTTCCTCTGATCTGCCTGCCCTCCCATTCCCCACCCCAATTAACCCTTCCTGTTCTTTTATTCCCCCTTCCCCATTTATATCACTATATCCTATTTCCCCTACCATGAATTCCTACCCCTTGGATGTTAATTTGTTTCCTGATATCTCTGGATTTTTCAATTAAAACACATATATCTAAGAATTCAAAGCTAATATCCAGCTATGAGAGAGAACATGTGACAGTTTTCTTTCTGGGTCAGGATGATTGTTTCCGGTTCCATCCATTTACCCGAGAACTTCATAATTTGATTTTTGACAGCTGAATAATTGTCTATTGTGTAAATGTATCATTCTTTCATTATCCGTTCACCAATTTATGGACATCTCTGTTGTTTCCATTTCCTGACTATTGTAAAAAGGTCAGCAATGAACATGGTTGAAAAAGTATTTCTGTAGTAGGATATAAACTTGTTTGGGTATGCACCCAAGAGTGGCATGGCTAGGTCATAAGGTAGATAGAGTTCTAGTCTCCCGAGGAACCTCCACAGTTATTTCCACCAGTTTATACTCCCACCAGCAGTGAATAAAAGCTCCACTTTCCCTACCTTCTTGCTAGCACTGGTCCTTGGATGATTCTGAGTGGGGTAAGATAAAATCTCAGTGTGGTTTTACTATGCATTTCCCTAATGACTAATGCTGTGGGACATTTTCTTAAGGAGCTCTCAGCCACTTGCATTTCCTCTTTTGAGAGCTCCCTGTTCATGCCTTTGCCCCATTTTTAATTGGTTGTTTTTCTTTTGATGTTTAGTTTTTTGAATTCTTTGTATATTCTAGATATTAACTCTTTGTTAGATGTATAACTGGTAAAGATTTTTTTCCCATTCTGCAGGTTGTCTCTTCATTCAAATGATAGTGCCCTTTGCTGTACAGAAGCATTTTTGTACAGCAAAGAATACCATCAATTTTTTTTTAGACAAGGTCTCCCTGTAGCCCCAGCTGTCCTGGAACTTGCTATATAGAACAAGCTGGCCTCTACCTCACATTCTCCTGCCTCTCCTCTGGGGGGCTGGCACTAAAGCCCTGTTCAATCGTTTTTTAAAGCATCTTTAAGCATCATTAAGCATCTGTTGATGCTTCTCCTGAAGTCTTTCCTCTATTGGTTTCTGTGCTATGCCTATTTTATTTTTAAATATTTTCTAAACATGTTTGCGTTCTCCTGGAATCCCATAACCCCACCTCACACCCCTCTTTCAATTTCTTTTCTTTTATCACTACACTTTCAGCTTTTGTCTTCTTTGCCCAGCATCTCTGTGGATCTCATATTCTAGCATGATTTTGACTCTCCTATAGGTCTTGACTATTGAATCTAAATGAACAATCCTGACCTCTTTTCTGGGCCCTAGACATGTATTTCCCACTGCCTACTTTTATCTCTTCCCACAAGTTTGATATTTTCTAAATAATGTCTAAAACTGATGTGTTTCCACTTTTGAACAGACTTACCCTTCTGTGCCCTATCAGTACCCTACACCATACACTACTGTCTTAAATTCTTCATTGTTAGGTTAGTCTGGCCCTCTTCCCACTCCTGAGGCAGGTCTGCTTTGGACTGTTTCTCACCATTCTCCTTTCTTTACCATCTCAACTGATGTTGTTTTAGTTCAATCATTAATTAATTAATTAATTAATTAATTAATTCTATGGGTATATGACTGTAAGTCTTAGCCATTCCTTGTGATTCTTCTTGGATCTCATTTTAAAATCCATTCTCCACATTGCTTCCCTAGTTATCGTTACAGAACTTTAGCTTGTCACTTATCATCAGTCCATCTTCCTGTGTCTGATCAGGGAAGGAAGAAAACACAGGCTACTGAGGGCCTATTGTCTTAAACATGGTGCTAGAATCTGCCCATGCATCTGTTACCCCGTATGAAGTGCATACTGATCCTAATGTGAAGAAAATATTATGCTATAGACTGAGAAATGTAAGCTCAGAGAGGATGATTTTCACACAGCAGTGGCTGAATCTCCTAGATAAATTACTATCATTACAAAGCCTTCTATCTTTCCTTAAATCTTACTGCCCTCAGGATCTGAAACTGAGTCCTAATATTTAGGTTACAAATTGCCTGCAAGTCACTTAACTATAATAACAATAACTACAATATAAAAATCAGGTACATTTCTCCTTAAGGAGAAATGAAGTGCAGGTGAGGTGCTTGCTGCTTCGAAGTCTTATGTGGATGTGCTTGGCTTGGCGATATCTCTTTCCTGGAGACTTCTTGATTTGCTAACTTGGACTGATTTTTACTTTTCTGTATGTTCATTTCACTTGATCTATATCCCAGAGTTTACTTTTGGAGTCTTCCTCTCTTAAATGGTGGGTTTCTTTAGGGCAATGGTTTTATGATTGTCATTGGTATATGTTGGTACCTATCAAATTATCTAACAGAGAGGATCCCAGTATCTGCCCTCAAGAAACAAAATCGAAGCTCTAATTAAAAACTGGTACATCAGTATGAAATATGTTTAAACCCCCAAATGTATCTTGTTTAGTGTTAAGGGTATCTCATAATTATCATTTGGTTTTTCTCCCTTGTGTACATTAGTCTAACCTCTGCAAACAAGGATGACCTATTGTGATTGCTTTTCCTGCAATATCTGTCACAAAGTAGACACCAAATTTGAATTACATACAAACAGTTTGGTATGAGACTGATCCAATGAATATTTTCAAGTAACGGTGTTGTAGAATACATAGTACCTGCCAGTGAATTCTTATTTAGATTTCCTCAGGATAATTTGGGAATTAAGATTTACTTTCCTCTAATACTTCCTGATGACAGAGGTGTCAAAGAAGGTTGGTGGATACTGGAAGGGGCTACAGAACCAGTAACAAAGTTTTTTGCATAAAGATGTAGTCATTTCCTCATATGAGTGGATGGATACAAGATTTTAAGATAAATAGATTGGCTCTTTTCCCTTCACTAACTTTATGGAAATCAACATAGCAGCTTGGAAGATGCTGGAGCTCCATGGGGAAGCAGCCTCCATCTCATTTACCATCTGTAGGAGCATATTCTATGGTAATACATCTGGACCATTTAAAACTTTTGGATTTGTTTGTCATACCATCTATCTTTTCTTTTATTAATATGAAAAATTGGAAAGTTGAAAAACAGTTATTTCATCATTTTATTTCTGTCTGTCTCTCTCTGTCTCTGTTTCTTTCTCTCTGTCTCTCTGTCTCTGTTTCTGTCTCTCTCTCTGTCTCTGTTTCTCTCTGTCTCTGTCTCTCTGTCTCTGTTTCTCTCTCTCTCTCTCTCTCTGTCTCTGTGTCTCTCTCTCTCTGTCTCTCTCTCTCTGTTTCTCTCTCTCTCTCTCTCTCTCTCTCTCTCTCTCTCTCTTTCTCTTTCTCTTTAGGAGTGTGCATGGCCCACATGTGGAGGCCAGAAGACAACTTTATGGACTCAAGTTCTTTCCTTCCATGGGTCCCAGGGATCAAACCCAAGTTGCCAAGCTGCCATTTTGTTGGTCCAGAAACAGTTCTTTCTTTAAGAAATAAGTAAAGTACATATAATTTCCTTAGCAGTGCTTTATGCCAAAAAATTTACACAGTAGGATGGAAAGATAAAGAACTATATTATACAAAACTTCTGTGTGTAACTACAAAACATTTGATAGAACAGTAATCACTTGGAAATCAATCAACTGTTTATATGTCTTATTCTAAGAGCATAAAGAATCAGCCATATGTTAGCTGTTCTTTATATGGTGAGATATTACAAAATGAAACAGGAGCATGACAGTTTAAAAGCTGAGATAAGAGGTCACAGACATGTGCCAGAGTCTTTGGGTCTTGAGTTAGAAAAATTGTCTTCTCTTACATCCTAAATTGCAAGTACACTTGGAAAGTACTTTTGACAATAAACAGTCCAAAGGGAAACATGGGAGGGCAATGAAGGGGAGGAGGGAAAGAAACTTTCTGTTTCTCTATATGCGGAATGTAGGTTTAACAGTGTGTATGAAAGCAGAGCACAGACTATGTGACCAGCAGAGGGAAACCAGTGGTAGTGAGGCAAGAGATGGTAGCATCAGTGGTGAATGTGTCCACAGGGATTGATATACATGGATGAAAGCGTCAGAAGAAAATGCATTGTTTGTATGCTGACCAAAAATCAAACATTAATAAAAGCTTGTTATTGAGGATGTCTGACACCAAGATCAGACCAGGCTTGTCCTTTCCCAATCGAACATAAAGAATCAGATGACTTCATGTTTGATGGCATTGAACTGAGAAAGAGGTAGTGTGAGAGTGCGGATGTAATCAGTCAAGCTGGATTGAGAATTATACCCAACAAAGAAAACCGGCTATGGTTACTAACATAGGGTAGTTTCTGGAAAGAAACAAATAAGAACCCACTCAAATTTTATAGGGATTCTAGTTGTCAAAATCTCCATTTACTTGAGCTACAAGGAATTGGGACAGGGGCTGGGGAGAAAGCACTTGTCATGCAAGCAGGAGGTTATGTTCAGATCCACAAAACTAATGTAAAAGCTGGAACTTGGCACAAGTGTCTGTAGTCTACCACCCTTCAGAGAGATGCGAAGCCAAGAAGGAAGAATCTTTGGAAACTCAGTCTCAAATAAGGTCAAAGATTGACACCCGAAGTTGCCCTTTGACTGCAACTTGCATGCCATGGCACGTACACATCTGCAGTCACATGCACGAACATGAGTGCCACCATGCATGCACACATATATATGCATACACACATCCTACTTATACCCCTCCCCCTATATGCACAGAAGAAACTGTGATTGTAAAACTCCCTTCTCACCCTCAACTTCATACCATGAGGAAGAATGAGGTCACTTCTTAGTCTCAAAAAGGGAAAAGGACACATTTCCCAGGTTTAGAACCAGTGCAAAAAGACAACAATGGACAAAAGAGCTCCTGCCAGACAAGTGGATTGTTGTCTGATGTTGGAGTATCCTCTGCTGATAGATATGAACTGTTAAAGCTCACATGGCACAAGTTAATTTTTGCTGTGAGGTTACTATTTTTTATTCTCTTCTTATTGGTAGTTTGTGTCATATATTGTTCTATTTGTCTTGTCCCTGTTCCTGAACTAAGAAAGAGAGAGAGAGAGAAAGAGAGCAAGGAGAGAGAGAGATAGAGAGAATGAATATGGTGGTAGGGGAATGTGTGCTGAGTAGAGGCTTATTTGTTAATTTATAAGACTTGATGAAGAAAATTGCTTTTGCCAGGACATTTGCAATTTTGATCTGGATGAAATTCCTTCCCTCCCTCCCTTTCTCTCTGTCTTTCATTTTATTTGTATGAGTTTTTTGGCCTGCATGTGTGTAAATGCATTGTGTGTGTGCAGTGCTCAAGGAGACTAGAAGAGGGCACTGAATTCCTTGGAATTGGAGTTACAGATGATTGTTACTCACCATCTGGGTATAGGGAACCCTACCTGGATCCCCTGAAATATTGGTCAGTGTTCTTAACCACTGAGCCATCTCTTCAGCCCCTGGATGAAATTTCTTGATGAAAATTTAGGTAGTTTGCTTTGGATAAAAATCTTGATTATTTGCTAGGTGGGGAAAGAGATGGCCAAAATGACTTGTAACTGCACCAGAATTTTGTGTCTCCTTCCATAATGCAGAGTCGTTTCTGAGATGTAACTGTTGAGTCAACAATTTCTCAAATTTTCCACTTTCATTCTTAGATGAGGACTTTAAAAACTCAAGTGGCAGCTTTTCCTGTCCAGCCTATCGTTTTGGTACAGGGAAGCATGACAAATTCAGAAGACACATACTGAGTACATCAGAGTCACAGACTCGAGTCTGTGTCTTGTAGCTGTTATAGAATCAATAAAAATTTAATTACAGTGGTTTCATATTAGTTTGTTACAGTAAACTCACACTAACTCACTAATGAACTAGGCATGTTAGGTGCTTGGTGGTAAGTAGGTGGTTACATGGAAGTTGTACAGGAGGTACTGCTTCATCATCAGACTCTTCTATGATTTGACATATAAACAAGTCAAGTTCACCAGATCTTCCAACAATGAAAGCTAGTTGATTACAAAACAGCTTAAAATTTTAATTCAAGTGATAAAGAATATAATTAAATTTAACGTAGAAACAAGAAAATAAAATTGCTCCCTCTTTGTTCACTAAAATGCATTAAGTATGGGATGAAGATATGTCCCAGTAGCTATTCTGAGTTTTCTCACTGACCACAAATTCAGCACATGTAAAAAAAATCATGAAATTGGAAGCAGAAAGAAAAGGAAAATCACTTTATGTTTTTGATTAAACAGAAACTTGAACCATAATGGACACATTTTAATAAGGGCTTATTAAATTATATCTGAATATTCAATTATGTATCATTAATTTTAAAAAGAAGCATTTTCATGTGAAAGGGATTGTAGTTAATCTGTGGAAGGCTCTTGAGCCTCGCCATTTGGGAAGCATTTGAGGGAACTATGGATGCACATTGTAGAGAAGCAACAAGTAAAGAAAGACTGAATGTCTGCTTCCAAAAAGAGTGAGTTCCAAGATTTATTTTTAAGACCAACTTTAGTTTAAGATGTAGCAAAATTGCATCAATTTATGTGATGGTTTGAATGAAAATGTCCTGTCTAGGCTCATGTATTTGAACAGTTGGATCCCAGTCAATGGTAGTCTTTGGGGGGAGGTTGTGAAACCTTTAAGAGGTGCCGCCTTGCTGGAGGAGTTGTATCACTGGGGGTGGGCTTTCAGGGTTTATAGCCTCATCCCACTTTCTGCTCTCTCTCTCTCTCTCTCTCTCTCTCTCTCCCCCCCCCCATTTCCTGTGTGTGGATAAGATATGACCATTCAGCCTCTTTCTCCTGACACTATACCATACCTTCTTTACTCTCACAGACTCTAGATTCCTCTGGAAACGTAAGCTGAAATAAACCCTTCCTCTTTTCTCCTTGATTTGCTTTTGGTTGTGATATTTTATCCCAGGAAAAAAAAAGCAACTAAGACAATTTATAATAGTTGATATTAAAAATACTTTCTCTGAAAGTTCTTTCAATGTGGGTGGCTGTTTGAGGAGTCTGTCATGGAAAAAGTGACCCAAAGCTGAGTCTGTCCTAGGATTGTGGTAATCAGCATTCTTTTTTGAATAAATGAGACTATGCGGTATCCAAGGCAGTGCTTCCCAGCCTTTCCCTTGTCGTAGAGAATAATGGTATTTGTGTCACACAGCATAATGAACTATGGTAAATTATGTAAGTAAAAACTACGGTATCTATGTAAGTATGCAGCACTCTCTGTTGGTATGGGAGACATTTTATATTCACCCTTTTGTAAGCTTCTCAGAATGTACTATACTGCTACAGCAAAGAACATTGCTCAAAAGTTATATCCAACTATATTATCAGCTGATTCTCCAAAACAAGGTAGGAAGATATCAATGAGCTTCATGTTTCCCCATCCAGATGGCTTCCATATTAGAAAATCAGTATCATGAAACAGAGCAAATGTCAATTAAGAATTTCTTCACATTGGTTATTTGATCAAGGCTGCTCAACTCTGACCCTAAAACTTGGCATTGGACAAAGTATTTAGTATTCTGATCATTCTGGAAAATTAGTTTCCAAAATCAGGCTACTATTCCATAATGAGTCAATTGATTTTTAAACCAGTGTAAGGAAGTAATGAGAAACAAAGCAGACTATTCTGTTTGCAACAAAGTAGAGTTTCTGCAGACAAAATCGTGTTGTACACAGTGACAGAATAACAAATGATAATATCCTTTCCAGAGGGAGCAAATAGAGCTGCTAGAGCTTGGCCTCTGTCCATATTTACTTTCCCATCACAGTTCTGAATTTTGAGGTGTTTCAACTTAAATTTTTTTGAGCTTTAAGGATTAAAGCTATGTATATCATATTGAAAGCATCAAGTGAGTAACTAATCTGTTGCTACGTATCAAAGGGATTCATATTGCACATTTAACCATGAGTTCAATTTTGATTCCTTCTTAGACCTTCAACTATTCCACAGACATGACTTCTTGGATGGCAACTTCTCTCCCGAAATATTCTGAGGTTATGAGAAGGGTAAAGGGTCTGATCAGAATGAGGAACCATCCTGCCTATAATCAATAGCCCTTGTTTTCTTGGTTCTTACCATCGAAAACATTTTATCATTTGATGAAAATAATTCCAACTAGCAAGCATTTGTTAACAATGTTATTGTTATATTATATCCCCTTTCCCCTTTTGTTTAATAGCTGTTGCAATTTTGGCATACAATGAGTTAATATTCACTAATTCGTTGATTCATCAAACATTTATTCAAAACTTAGTGTGTAACACACAGCAAGATGTTGGGAAGATCTGGTGAATAAGAAATAATTGTTGGTCAGAAAAATGTTGTGTTAGGTTTCTCTAAAGGAACAGAATTAATAGATTGTATATATATATATACAATATACATACACATATATATATACACACATATATGTGGGGGGATTTATTAGATTAGCCTGAATTATAGAGGCCGCATAGTCTAACAATGACAGCACCATGCTCGAGAGACAGAGAATCTTGTAGTTGCTCAGTCCAAGAGGCTGAATAGCTCAGCAATCTCAATCTGGTGTTGAAAGGCCTGGAGGATTCCTAGAGATCTGTTGATCTTCGTTCTA
Source organism: Nannospalax galili (assembly GCF_000622305.1). Lineage (NCBI taxonomy): Eukaryota > Metazoa > Chordata > Mammalia > Rodentia > Spalacidae > Nannospalax > Nannospalax galili. Next base: position 401,438 of record NW_008357164.1, read on the forward strand.
CACTGGAATGCAAAGAAGTTGGTTTTAATATCAGTGAAGGAATAACACAGCAAGAAGATAAACTCACCAATGAGAGGGAAGGCAAGCAGGCAAAAAGTTTGACTCCTTTCTGCCATGTCTTTTTATATGAGCTGCCACCGAAAGGTGCAACCCAAATTTAGGGTGGGTCTTCCAGCTTCAAATAATATGATCAAGAAAGTTCCTCACATTTTAGTTAGTTCCTGATCCAGTCACATTGTCAACCCAAATCAGCCATCATCTATATCACGGTGTAGGGACGAGATGGTCTGATGACCAACCTCAGTATTAATCACCAGGCTAAGTCTAGAACTCTTTGTGCTTTGGACTATTATCATAGATCATGTTATCAAATATCAGGGTAAGTCTGGCTCTTGCCTTGAAGGTCACTACCTGTCATCTCTCTGCCCTTCCCAACGAGAACTGTCCTCTGAAACTGAGAGCCAAAATATACATATATACATATACAACACACATATGTTCGAACTCAAAAGGTTAGCTGGTAATTTTACATCTTTGATTTTTCATTTCAAATTTTTCTTGCTTTCTGATGGGGAACCTCTAAATCTGTTAGACTAGCTATTATATTCTTAATTCTCCATGTATATGCTATCTTCACCATCTCAACACTTTTATTTATTTCTCAAGTTACTGGGATTATTCTGATTTCTTGGGCTTCTTAATGGTCTTTAAATATGCACTGTGAAGTCTTTTGTGGCATTTTTCTACATGCAGCCAGAGTACTTTGTATCACCTGTCAGGGGAAGCCATTTCTTTTCATTCCAAGCCCTGCTTTCTTGAGCATCTTCCTTTTTTTTTTTTAAAATTTCTTGGCAACAAATATTTCAGTGCTTATTTTTTCTTTTTTTTAAAGAATAATTTATTATTTTATTTTATGTGAGTGTATTGCCTGCATATATGTAAGTGCGCCTGTGTCATGCAATGCCTGTGGAGGTCAGAAGAGTGCATCAGATTCCCCTGGAACTGAGGCTATTTTCTGCAGGAAAGACAGCATGTTTAGCAAATGGTGCTGGCAAAACTGGATCTCCACCTATAGAAGAATGAAACTAAACCCCTATCTTTCAACCTGCACAACAGTCAATTCCAAATGGCTCAAAGACCTCAGTGTAAAGCCTGAAACTCTGAAACTCTTAGAAGTAAACATTGGGAAAAACCTACAAGATATAGATGTAGGAAAGGACTTTCTAAACCAGGCATTAATTGCTCAGGAAACAAGGTCAAGAATTAACAAATGGGACCTCATTAAACTAAGATTATATAACGAACTTAAAAAACAGAGACCCAAGACAAGAAGCAACCCAATTGAAAGATGGGCTAAGGAGCTGAACAGAACGTTTTCAAAAGAAGAAATAAAGATGGCTAAGAAGCATCTTAAAAGGTGTTTGATATCACTAGTAATTAGAGAAATGCTAATTAAAACCACTTTAAGATTTCACCTTACCCCAGTCAGACTGGCTAAGATCAAGAAAACAAATGATACCAAATGTTGGAGGGGATGTGGGGAAAGGGGAACACTCATCCACTGCTGGTGGGGCTGCAAACTGGTTCAACCCCTATGGAAAGCAGTGTGGAGAACTCTTAAAAAACTACAAATGAACCAACCATTTGACCCAGTTATACCACTCCTTGGCATATACCCAAAGAACTCATCCTATTGCAGAGACACTTGTACATCCATGTTTGTTGCTGCTCTTTTCACAATAGCTAAGAGAAGGAAGCAACCTAAGTATCCCTCAATTGACGAGTGGATAATGAAAATGTGGTTCATTTATACAATGGAGTTTTACTCAGCAGTAAAGAAAGATGAAATCATGAAATTTGCAGGTAAATGGATGGGACTAAGAACTGTTATACTAAGTGAAGTAACACAGACTCAGAAAAAAGTAGACATATGTTCTCCCTCATATGTGGATCCTAGAACCAGACCCTGATAAA
>NW_008357164.1:403601-430737 GCF_000622305.1 Nannospalax galili
GGAAAGAAGGAGCTCAAGAGAGGTAGGACCATAGGAGAAGGGTATTAGTATGGTAAGGGGGGAAATGGGGGCACCTTAAGTGCAAAAACCATGATGGAGGGGTGAGACAATGTGAGAGATAAACAGTGCCTAGCTAGTTTTGAAAACCAGAGGGAACCATATTACTCCTACAACCTACTGACCAATTATACATAGCAGATCAAGAAATATATGTCTAGGTAAGGTTTATCTGAGAACAACTGGTCTTTGCCCAAGATTTATCTACATGACACACAGTAATCAAAGTACCAGATCAGTGGTACTTTTAAAGTTAAAAGGAAGAACTTTTTGGGTGTTTAACAGACATACTTTGAGGCCTATAATAAATTGCTCAGAGGGACAAAGGGGACACTTTTTGCTCCTTGCCCTCCTAGGTCGACTAGTTCCAGGGGAATATGAGCATCTGTCAAAATGTTCTATAATGGTGGTGGGTCACCTGACCTCTTGATCAAGGAGGCCGAGGAGACCCCAACAGATGGACCCAAACCAGTATCCAGTCTACAAAGAGGAGGGTCAACACAGAGGAAACATTTCCTCTATGCTTCCAAGCGAAGCCAACCATGGTCAAACAGGACCTTTTGACTTATCTTCACATAGGTGGAACTGGTAAAAGAAAGGAGCCAGGGGCTCCTCCCAAGCCCATGTGATCCCTGAGAAACAGATCCTCAAATGACCTTAGGAGTAAAAATAAATTGGTTTATCTGGAAAAACTGTATGGCCTTAAACACCCAAAAAGAAAGTATAACCAAAGATTAAAGGGACCAATATAATTTCTTAAGAATCCATATGCATAGCTAACAGCTATATAACAAGCAACAATGCCAGACAGGTGGTACCTTCTTTTGAGTTGTTGGCCAGGGTGGCCAGAGGGATTCCCAGATAGTAACCCAGCATAGAACTGGGAAAAGGAACAGCAGACATAAAGGAATATTGACAACTGATTACTGCTAGATGAGGAACAGCTGACCCTCCTAAAACAAAGAACTCTCGATTCACCAGGAGGGCAAGTGGTAGGGAATGGCTGGGGCTGCCGACAACACAGCAGACAGTAGCAGGGATATCAGAGTATAAGGGCTCTAGTTGGGGGAGGGAGACTATGTGATGGTGCCATCTGGGGAATGGGTCTATAGTTGAATGAGGTGGTTTGGGATGTTCTGTGTGATACACACACACACACACACACACACACAAAATCAACAAGTTTTAGAAAAATTTATTATATTTGAGGAGGAAGCATGGAAATTTACATCATGATAATCAGTTACCATTGAAATACCTGATGACTACAAAGACATACAAAGGCGTCAAGGATCCAAGTGCAACTGATTATGACTAGTAATAAACAGATACATACAGATTAGATATGCAAGTGCCAACATCTCAATGTTAGTAGCAAAAGCAACGAGTCTTTCTGCAAGGAACAATATATTCTAAAATGAAATGGAGATCTTTTTTAAAGTTTAAAAACTCATCCAATTTTATGTCTTACAGGGCTTATACTGAGTTCAATAATATGTAACTGTACTAATTCAAGTGTGAACCTAGAAATTTGCACCCACTTGTGAAAGAGATATACTATTGCTCTGGAGTGTGTTACTGAATATGTTAAAGATGTAATGAAATGCGTCTTCTAATCATGTGGTTATTAAATAAAAAAATAATAATTCTTCAAAGCATAAAATTCGCTCCTTAGTAATTAATAGATGTGAAAAACATTACCATTGAAATTTATCTGATGACTTTATATCCATGCTCAGATAACAAGGAGCTCAGAAAGTAACCGACTGTGACTAGTAATAATCAGATAAATAACGAATTAGAAATGCATGTGCAAACATCTTAATGTCAATTGCATTAAAAATGAATTTTTCTGTATAAAACTGTGTATTTTAATAATGAAATGGAGCTCTTTTTTAAAGGTTAAAACCTCATTTAATTTTGTCTTATAGGGTTTATACTGACTACAATATTGTATAACTGTAATAACTGTAAAAATTTACAGCCAATTTTGAAAGAGATGCATCTTAGCTCAGAAAATTGTTATTGACTATGTCAGTGCTAATGTAATGAAATGCTTCTTCTAAGTCTGTGGTTATTAAATAAATAATTTAAAATAAGAAAAGAATAATTTATTATTTTATTTTATATGAGTGTATTGCCTGCATATATGTAAGTGCACCTGTGTCATGCAATGCCTGTGGAGGTCAGAGGAGAGCATCAGATTCCCCTGGAGCTGGAGCTATTTTGGGTTTTGGGAATTGAACCTGGGTTTTCTGCAAGAGCAGCCAGTGATCTTAACCACTGAGCTATCTCTCCCATTCCCTTACTCTTTTTTGTTGTTAAGCCTTGATTATAAATATCTTTTCGTAAATCTCTTGACATTTTCTCCATCCTGAATAAACTTGAATAAAACCTGTCATTTTCCTCAGCAAGTGGATAGGTGATGGATGCCGTGTCCTTGGCTTCTTTCACTGTCCACTTGCATCCTGACACCTAGCTCTGAAAGGCAATTTGTATTCTCAACCCTTAGTTTTACTTGTCAAGCATCATGGCCATTCACACACTGAGGCCTCCTGGAGGAATCATCTTGGCTTCAGTTGTTGGTAACCTTCACTTGAAAGGGGGATTGTCCTCTGTTGACCGCTCTGCAAAATAGGTGGGGAATATGGAAGGTGATCTATCACAGCAGTACTGCCAGTGTTTCCATCTCCACTTCCAATGCTTCTTTGAGTTTACTCAGCCGCTCTGCATGCAGTATACACAACCACCAACTTAATCACTGTTTCATTATATACGCACACTTTTATTCTACGTACAACTTTGAAAATAAAAAGAGCTCATGTGTTATCTGAGAGGAGGACAAGGTTATGGTTTGAATGTCTCACATGATCAGATGAGCCCAGTCATTTTCTATGGTTCATATAATCCTAACATCCAAAAGGTAGCAGGGTATGGCTATAATTAGTCTAAATATGAATTTTATCATGTTTTCTGATCATGACATGGCTGTTGCCCTTATGAACCCACTCACAAGAAGCTGTGGTTATCTGCATAAAGCCTACACAAGATGGGGCTGATTAATATTCTAACATGGATAGGGAAAAGACTCATGAGGTCACAACTCTCCCTGAAGGGCTATTGGTAATAAATGACAGCTGGTAGAGGGAAATCATTTTCTTCAGAGGGAAATCATTTTCTTCAGTAACCACTATTAAGTTGTCCTTGCTCCTGAAAATAGCCCCTCCACATGCTCATGCAAGCAACTCTAATTAAACTCAGTGGGACACATGCATGCACACACACACACACACACACACACACACACACACAAACACATGCACGCACACCAAGCCTATGAAAAATAGGAGGGAAACAAGAATACAAAATGATTCAGTAAGAATGGGAAAATAATGAGAGAGGGTGTACTTGAGGGTGAAAATATGTTAGAGAGAGGTTGTACTTGAGGGTGAAAATATGTTATATTCATGAGTGAAATACAGTTTTAAAAATATACATTTTAGGGAATTCTATATTTCACGAGGTTTGGGGAATATGTCCCTAGGTTCCTTGGAACCTAGGCTCTTGGTTCCAAATCCATATCCACTGAATAATACCATAATAGTGAAGTTCAAGTTAGAGTATGGCATTCTCAAAGCTTTGACTTACATGTAATGTCATTGATTGAAAGTGTCTTGCCTTCCAATGTGTCTTTTTGGATTGCTTCTGTAATGCTTTTCTTTTATTCTGGAAGCCTAGTTATCTGGGACAATTGTCAGTTTGTTTCTATACCCAGTCTGATATATATATGAAGTATATGAGACCTAATTCGTGAGAAAAGTGTCTGGAAAATGATTACACATGTGCAGTTAACAAAATTGTTGTTTGGTAAATTCATTCAAGGATCTAACTCTATGTCTACCTAGCTATCTAGCATCTAACACCAGAACTTTCAATGGCCCAAGTTTAGTGGAAGAACATGGACAAATGGCAGGGAAATGCCATATTTAATCATGATTTATAAGGTGTCTGGTCTTATGTTAAGCGTGAATAATGGAGTAGTAGGAGCTGAATTTGCTCTGGCAGGATGAGACCAGTCTTTCTAAACTGTTTGGGCTCTATCTATTGGATATGTGGAGATAGTGAAGGTTTATTGAGCATCAAAATGAACTGGTTAGGGTTAAAATTTTAGGGATTAAGTAAATTTAGCAGCCACTGGTGAGCCGGGGAGTGGGTGGCCCATGGGCAACAACTTGGGAACAAGTATGAAAACTTTAAGTGAGAATTTCTAAGAATTCACATTAAGACTGCATTAATTTTGAGGTATAACAGGGAAAGATTTGAGAAATACTTCACTGATAGGGCAAATAGATGATGAATTGATGGATGAACTGCTCTTCAAGTGAAGACCATTGAGAGATGTACTGAGGATCTTTGAACACATGTAACTTATCGCATGAAGACATGAGGAAATGGCAGCAAGTACCTGAGGTCTGACATTGTGACATTTAAATTGGAGGTAACTAAGGGATAATCAGGGAGACGGGATCAATATGTATTGAAACTGAGTACCATGCTGGAAATCTTATACATACTAGTCCATTTTAACCTCCCTGAAGCATCATGGAATTGAATAAGATATCTTTATAGATAAAGACACTGCCCGGCATTCAGCTTAGTTAATAAAGTTATCAAAATCTCATTACTCATAGAGAATCCCCATGATTGTTGTAGTGAAGAAGATATTTGAACACAGATCTAATTCTATAATTCACAACTTTTACTGTGGAGATACCGAAGGGGAAACAACTGGACTGCAAAATCGCTAAAGCCAGAGTGTCAAGATACATTTTCCACTTTTTCTGGCTTTAAGCTGTGTGGCTAGAAGCAAGATATTTAAACATTCTGTGTTTTATTTTTATCTTTGATAAGTGAAAGGAAGAAGTAGTGGTATCTTGTAAGGCAGGTTTGGGGAGTTTAACTGATGTGATGCATATATATATATAATATATATAATGTATCTATGTATGAATTAATTATATATAATCATAATTAGAATAGAATAATTGAATTAGATGAATATATGTACAGATATATCATATGTGTATATGTATATGTACTCATAAACTGTTTCTGGTATATATTAAATGTCATGATTAATAGTGATTATCAACTTTCCAGTATCTGCAATGACCTAGGAGACAGTCCTTTTGGCCTGCTTATGAAGGATTATCCTGATGAGCATAACTGAGTGAGAAGAACCAATCCCCAAGCTTAGATGTTGAACTACATAAACATGAGAAGACCAGCCAAGCACCAGCGTTTATCTCTCTCTGCTTCCTGACTGTGGATGCAATATGACCCCTGCCTGGCACTCCTGATGCCATCACTTTCCCGTCATGATGAACTATACCCTTGGACTGATAGGTAGAGGCCAGGAAGAAAAGTCAGAGCTAAAAGATTTATGATGTAGGTCATAACTAGAAGCATTGAACTAGAAGTATATTATGCTGTTTTTAGTTTTAATATATTCAAAATTATTTTCAGTGTAAAGCCTTTTTGTGAAATGAATCTTATATTTATAGCATAATCATAATTCCTCCAAAGTATATACTTCAGGAAATTTCATCTGTATTTTTCTTTTAATATGTTTAAATCTCCTTTCTTGTCTCTGATAAATTAAGTTTATCTGGGTTTTTCTAGAAATGCTTTTGGGACTGTGGTAAGGAAGAATATAAAGCAGTTTTCATATGCAAGTGTAAATCACAAGTAATCTTTTACAGAGCAATATAATAACAGATTCATACAAATCCTGGCAGAATAAAGCTCCAGCTCTTGTACAGTATTTCAAAAGAAAATTATGATAAAGAGTGTGATAAAATATATATGAAGTTTCAATCTGTGTTCACAATCTCCTTGTATGGGATTTGAAATGGGTAACCTTAATTATCCCAGAAATTCTAAGATATGCCCATTCAATTATTGTAGCAACACTTCACATGTCTCATGTGGGTTTTTCCTCATTGGTCTGTCATGTCTCTTTAGCACCTTTTAAGTTCTAAGTGTTGTGTTAAGAATTCAGATACAAGGCCAACCAAAGGACAACAAGCAGCTTGCAGTCCTCTGGGAAAAACATATAGCAAAAGAATCCTTAAAAGCAGGATGGAACATGAAGTATCCCATCAGCAACTTAGTAGATTCTTTAAAGGTAGGGAAGGTTATCCGGGTGGAATGGAAGAGACATGAAGTGTCCTAGTGAGGGTGGGACCCAACATAGTAAAACCAGCAGGTGAAGAGAGCCTGTTTATTAGTTACTTTTCTTCTTATTACTGTGACCAAATATCTGATGAGAGGCAACCTAATGGGGGCAAAGTTTCTTTTGACTTGCAGTTTGAAGGTATACAGTCTGCAATAGCAGCAGAAGCATGACAGCATGACTGTGATTCTGTTAGTTATATAGCATGGGCTGTCAGGTAGCAGAGAACAAATAGAAAGTAGGGCCAGAATAAAAAAAAAAAAAAAAAAAACTGAAGGCCTGTTCCCCCATCCCCATAATCCACTTCCTCTAGTGAGACTCTACCTCTTAAATTTTCCACAACCGCACAAAACAGCTACACCAGCTGGTGACCAAATATTCAAAGGCCTAAGGAGAACATCACTTTCAAAACACCATAGCTTGTCAGAAGCCATAAACTCACCCTTTCAGTGTGCTGAAACAAGAAGGAAGGGCTGGCTGCATTCTGGGTTACAGTGTGAGGATGTGGATTAGATACGTGGTGGGAAGTGTAGAGGCAGCAAACACAGGGAGAGTTTTAGAATTGTTAACTCATTCAGGGAAGATGACTTCTTCAACTAGCTATGAAATAAAGAGGACTGGAGAGATGGCTCAGTCTTTAAAAGTTCCTACTGCTCTTACAGTGAACCCAAGTTCAGTTCCCAACACTCACATTGGGCTGTTCACAAACACCTGTAACTCCAGTTCCTGGGGACCCAACACCCTTTTCTGATCCTCACAGGCACTGCACTAAGGTGTACGAACTTCCACACAGATACACATGTACACATGACTGAAAATAAAAATAAAATATTTTAAAAAGTAAGTACAGACAGAAAAATTACAAATGCAAGAAAGAAAACAAAGTATACTTAGCCATTATAGCCACATTTTTTTGTTTACATTTTTTTATTACAACATCATTGACATAGTCAATAACAATTTCCAGAGCTAAGATGCATCTCCTTCAAAATTGGCTGTAAATTTTTAGGTTTACAGTTGAATTAATACAGTTATACAATATTGTACTCAGTATAAACCCTATAAGACATAAAATTAAATGAGGTTTTAAACTTTAAAAAACTTTAAAAAAGATCTTTAAAAAAGATCTCCATTTCACTATTACTAGCACAAAGATATGACTTCATGCAAGTGACAGATAAACATGTAAGCATCTTATTATGTATAGTGTTGTAAATCAAAAAGAAAGCAGCAAACAATAAGCAAACAATAAGATACTACTTAACCCGAGGTTTTTTTTCTCATCCTTTAATTTACAGTGGCATGTGTACAATGTTGCAGAGTGTTATGGATGGCTTTGGTTGTCAATTTGACTCACTTGGGGAACTGTCTCTATCCAATTAGCCTGGGGACATTTGTGTGAAGCATTTTCTTGATTGTTGTAGGAAGGCCCAGCCCACTGTGGGTGAGTACCACTCCTGGGCTGGTGGTACTGAGTTGTATAAGGCAGTAGGCTGAGTGCAGGCTAGGGGAGCTAGCCAGTAAGCAACATTCCTCTGTGGTCCCTGCTTCAGTTCCTGCCTCCAGGTTCCTGCCCTGAGTTCCTGTCTGACTTTCCCTCAAAGACGGAAGTGTAAGATGAAATAAACCCTTTTCTCTCCAAGTTGGTTTTGGTCATTTGCTTATTATAGCAATAGAAAGCAAACTAGAATATATTGGGTGACTCTAAGTTCAAATGTTATCATCCACATAGTATACTGACCAACAGATATTTGTAGAAGGATGAAGGGATTACTTGTACAATTAATCCTACAAATTAGTAACTATGCCTCCATTTTAGACCCTCCCATGGACCAGAGTTTTCTTTAGAAAAATGTATCTATATGAAAACAGGGAAGTCATATCCTTTACAGGTACAATTTCGCTTTTAAAAACTGATCCACTGACTTCTAGAATTCATTAAAATAAAATTTTAGAATAGGAAATACAGAGGTATTTCTGACTGGCGCTTATCACACATCTTGGCAAACTGACCTGTTCATATGAATAACAGACTTCAGTAGCTGTACCATCTGTCTTAGTTCTCCAAATGCACAGACCACCCTGTCATTCTGAGATGTCCTAGGAAGAAGCTCCACACACAAGGATTTCTATGGTAAGAAAACGTTTTAAGGTTATTTACATATATTTGCTTGACTTTCTTTTTGGAGCGTTAACAGATGTATCTTAATAAAGGATATAAATTAGAAAATGATATATAAAGGAAAACACCATTTTTCTGTTGTACCTATTGTACACATTTAAACGTCTTATTTCCAACCAAAAATTGAGTGCTCATATTCTATTAAAGAAAACAGATTGATATTGCAAATTGAAAGAGTTGGAAAGTTTAACTTGGCTATGTATCCCATTCTAGAATCAATTCCATTCTTATCCTTCACAACAAAAGTCATGAACATATTTATATGAAGTTATATTTGTTTGACATATGTTAGAATTCATTGAAGTGGTCAGCTTCCTAAATTTAAAAATAGGTCTTGTCATTGAAAAAGGCAAACATAAACAGCAATAACAAAATGAAACACAGACATCCTAAGCAACTGTTTCTTAGCCAAGTGCTGCTTGAAAACACAGAGTCCTGCCTTTAGAATCTTTTTGTACATTGCTGAAAGAAAGGGCTGCCACTAAAATAGCCACAAAGTAGAAACAGTAATTCTTAAATGTCATCTATTTGCTAGACCTGAACTGGGTAAAGATTCAGACTTGATTCATTCAATTACTGTTCCCAGCAATGTTCTCACCAGCATATTGCTTTTTTGGCTTGCTGGAGAAAGCTGAAATAAGATTGTGTTATATGCAAGAAAGACCTTAAAGAAAGAAAGAGCAGGTGCCTGGCTTTGAACACTACAGACAGTCTATTTTATAGTTCATGCGGTTTGAATGATTTGAGATACAGCACTTTTTTTAACCTCAGAAAGCAATCACAAAATTGACATTAAATTCAAAACATGAGTTGAAAAGATATATTGTGGACTCCCCAAAAATATACTCTAGTTCTATGATAAAATTATGAATTATATTTCATACAGTATTGTAAAAAAGTAGAAGACAAAAGCTAACAGAATTAGGCAAATATACTATGTCACTATTTTACCCATGTTAGAAAGGGATTTTACCACTGAGCGATGCTCCAAGCTTAATCAGAGATTTGAAGGACATCTCATTCATCAACTGAATGTGCTATTAACAATATTATTCTAAAGAATTGAGAGATGAAACCATTATCTTGTTTAATTCTGATTAGTTTTTAAATTTAATTTTGATTGGCAAATTAGAATTACATATATTTGTAGTGTACAGAAAATTACATTTCTGTATTTACACAAGTATGCAATGTGGACTCTCTAAGTCAAGCTCATTAATATATCCAGTACTTCACATAGTTATTCACTTTTTATGATAAGTGCCCCCGGCCAGCGGAGTCTTCAACGTGGACCTGGGGAGAGAACCAACGAATGGAAGGACAAGAGACATGAGAAATGAGAGCAAGACAGGTGGTCTGATCAAGCTCTGAAATTCTTATTTTTCTGTTTGCTATATAACAAGTAAAAGGAGGAAGTAAAGCTAGGGGTGGGGAAATTTCAAGAATGAAGTAATCTGTAAAAGGGGGAAGTGTTGCTAAGGTTACTAGGGTTGCTCAACCTGGTTTCTGAGAGATGGTCGCTTATCTAAATGGTGCAACCTGAGGTGGTTTCAGTGTACTCTGATTTAAGCAACTGTTGGCTCCCGGCAGATAAGAGCACTTAAAATCTATCATCCAAACCTATTTCTGATATGTTTTTCTCCTCCGTGATACTATTAGGGTAGTATCAGTAATAGAGTATCCTTTAGTTTCTCAAATATATAGAATGGAACTTTCTGTCATTTGTCATGTTATATATCTTCTGATGGATTACAGAAAATTTAAGCAACTTTAAATATAATATAAAATTAAAACAAGATTTAGTAAAAGCCCTTAGAAATTATGGGCAGAGCGTGAAGTGAATTTTCATCTTTCTCCTCCATCGCTGACTATCAAAATGCTTCCCTGGGGATGTAGTAGGGAAGGACAGCTGCATGGCTAGGGATATTTTCTCCATCATGTTCTCGGTAAAGGTAAATTACTAGTCCTAATGGAGCCCAGTGCCCGTGGAGGAGCTCCTGGTTTAAATTGTAGACCCCAAATGAATAAACCTTGTGTGTATTACTTTGACTTATAATTTCCCAAAATTCCACAAGAGTACGATATTAACTCACTTTAGCAGAACCAGAAGAGGCTGTATTTAAAAGATTTTATGAGGCTCCCCAGCAAGCCAGCATAGCTCTCACAGTAACTCAAATTCAGAAGATTGGAGAGCTGCTCAGACCCTTTAAGATCACTGACCTAAAATTTGGTGGAATTTGTTAGATAAGTGTTTCATGTCTTCATTAATTCTATGGTTTTCTAGGGACAATTTAACTCTCATAGAATGGACAAATTATTAGTCTTTACTACTAATTATGGTGTTTCTATGTGTTTGATTTTTACAAGTACGATTTGCATTATTTGAGTCTTGATCATTTTCTAAATTTATTCTGTAGTAATAATTTAAATATAATTTTGATGTCAAATAATTTTATTGCTATTGGTTATTTGAATATTTCACAGGAATCTTTTATTGTGTTCAAATATTCTGCAATTCTCCAGCATTTACTTGGTTATAAATCTTTTCTATTCTAGCTTAATTTTTTTTTTACATTTATTTACTTATTTGTTTTTGGGGTGTTTGTTTGTGTGTGGGTGCTGTTGTACCAGGATACATGTGTGGAGGTCAGAGGACAACTTTCAAGAGTTGGTTCTCTCCTACCATGTGGGTCCCAGAGATCAAACTTAGGTTATCAGACTTTACGTCAAGCATCTTTAGCCATTGAACCATCTCACCTGCCCTTTTTTAAGATGCTGGTCATTCTCTTACTAGACTTGACAATGTGGGTAATAGGATGACTTCACACAGAGCACATTTTCTCAAATATAGCTTTCCAAGTTGTTGCGAGAGTAAGGAATGTAATCTCACATATCAACAGAAACTAACTTTGTGCATGCATGATTTAAGTATTGAAAAATCAGTGCTAGTAATATATTTTCTGTATTAACAGTGATCTCTTAATGTACTGCATGTTGCCAAATAATGGTACAAAGCTTTCTTTAGGATTCTTAGAGACTGGGCTTACTTCTTTCCCTAAGGCCAAATGTTCAACTTGAGACTTGGAAAGTGTCATTATGCTGGGATGCAACTGTTCTTCAAGTTATACAAAGAGACAATAAACACTGCCAAGGATTAAAATAACTCTTTTATAGTATGACACCAGCAAAACAAAGATCATGTGGAGTTGATTGAATAACTCCTGTAGAAACAGAGACCTTTGACTTAAGCAATAAATGTATCTCTAATGTCTTCAGAGAACCTCCTAGCTCAGTAGAATTGCCTTTTAAGCAGAAATACTTATGTTTTCTGGTTGGTTTGATTATTTCTGCTAACTATGGCCATAATATTGTGAACATACACCAAAGTCATCACAAAAAGTAAATCTGTGATGCTTTTGATTTACTGACATGTGCTTCACTTTTGTAAAATGGTTGGAAAAACATATTTGCTAACTCTAATAAATCAGGGCTTACTCTGGGACAGAATACTATGGAGGCTTCTTCCATCCTGCCCCTTGTAGGCCCGGTCTCTTCCTTTCCTTGGGAAAAATGAGTGAAGTCTATTGTGTTTGTTCATGCATGTACTAGCAAGGCAGGAGGATTATCATGAGTTTAAAGTCAGGCTAGGCTGCAGAGTGAGACCATGTCTCAAAACAACAACAACAACAACAACAACAAAAGATAAAGAAAATAAAGCAGTGAAGCAATAATAAGAGACCACAGCTTATCAAAGAGATACAAATATGTGGTCAAATACCTCCAAAAAGCAGAAGAGTTTCATAGTTTTCCACTTAGCGAGTCTTATCTGCTCTTGGAAGGGTAGGGAAGAAAAACCGAGACAAAATCATACATTTTTACTGAAATGTGCCCTGTCAGACAGATTTGCTCAGTTCATGACCAGTCAGCCTAAACTTACCAGTCTACCACACTGAATAAAACTTAAGTTAAATCATGAAACCAAGCCTTATGTTAATTTAAGCCGTCACACTTGACCATCTCCTACTGTACTGACCACATCAAATTTATCTGATATTGTATGGAACAGTTCCTTTAAAAAAAGTTTATCATGTGGCAGGGTATGAAGTATCCCAAAACTTGGGATGAAGAGGCAGGCAAATCTCTGAATCTCTGTGAGGTTGAGGCTAGCCTGGTCTACATAGCAAGTCCCAGGACAGTCAGTTGGGGCTACAGGGAGATCCTGTCTTAACCCCCTCCCAAAAAGTTATTCACTCACACCATACTTCTTAAAGGTTAAGAGAGGTCAGTTTTACAGAGGAAATTTGGGCTTCTGTAAAATATAGTTTTCAAAACATAATTTTGTAAAATATACTTTTACAAAATATAGTTTCAATGTTTAAGACCAAAAACACCTGTGAAAACTGCATTTTCTTGGCACTTCTTGTATAAACTTCTTCCATGTATTGATTTTTAATTCTATGAAGTAAACTCTATTGTCTTAATTTAAGTATTTTATTTATTATTTTTATTTTATGTGTATGAGTGTGTTGCCTGCATGCATGTGAGTGCACCTGTGTCGTGCAATGCTGTGGAGGTCAGAAGAGCATTTTGGATTCCCCTGGAACTGGACTTAAGAGCAGTTCGTAGCCACCATGTGGGTGTTGAGAATTGAACCTGGGTCCTTTGCAAAAGCAGCCACTGCTCTTAAATATTGAGTCATTTCTCTAGCCTCAAGACTAGAGTTTTAAATTCAGTTCAGGCAACCTTATTTTAATTTCCTTGTCATAACATGAGGGTATCAAAATAGATTATTCTTTTAAAATAGCAGTATTATTATTATCATAGTTGTTGTATGTTTGTGCATGTGTACACATGCCACAGCACGCATATGGAGATCAGAGTAGAACTCCATGCAGTCAGTTTTCCCTTCCAACTTTATGTGTATTATGGGCATTGAATTCAGGTTGCCAGCCTTGCAGGAAAAGAGCCTTTACTCTTTGAATCATCTCTTTTGCCCGTAGAATAGATTATTCTTGTGGTATATTGGTATATTGTATTTTAACTCCCAGTCAATAATTTTCTCTCCTTTTCCCCAGTGTAGGCCAGGTAATGCCCAGTCATCCCATAGGTGAGGTGAAATTCCCACTCATGGTCAGATACCTATGAAAATATTTTATTCTTCAGCATATAGAGCCTGAATTAGAGCCAGGGCTGACCTGCACTGCATTTATTGAGTCTAAGAATTAGGCCATTGCTATTAATATTTCACCGATTCAAATTTGCCTTCTGTGCTTCAGTTTTTCGTAACATTTCTAACCTTTATCTAATACATTTCTGCAGCTGATTATTACCCTTCAAGCAATTTGTTACTGATCTTTTAGCTTAACCTGAGACACCTATACAATATGTATTTGACAACCAATGAACCCATCCGAGATGATCCAGCTCAACCCTTGACACATACCTGCTCTGATAGACAGTCTTGAAGGCCCTTTCTCCCAGGAGCTTCATCTCCTTTATTATAGCTTTGAATAATTTCTTCTTTCATATAGTTTGCTTCTGACTAACACAATGCCTAATGAGGAACAGAAATCATCGTTGTCATTAGTCCTCAAAAGACACTCTCCTTTTCTGGTTTTGATGAAGCAAGCTACATGTGGAAAGAAATTGGGTTTGGCTTCTGACTATTAGTCAAAAGGAAACTTTGGCCCCCAGGTTCTCAACAGCCTGCCAGAAATGACACGTTGCTGACAATAACACAATGTTAGAGGGATATCCCTGCCCATCCCCCACCTCCCCAATCAGGCTTTTGACCTATGAAAGCTGTGAAGTAATATGAATGTGTCATTTTAATCCTTTGTGGTAGCCCTTTATACAAGAATAAAAATAATATAATTCTGATTGTTCATTGAATTCAGTATTCATTAGATGCTGAGGGAACATGGATTTCAGGCATACAGAGGTGACAGGAAGTTATCCATTTAGTTATTGTCATCTTGAAGATTATTGTTGGTGGAGAAGACACACCACCAAATTAGAAATTTCAATAGAGTGTGGGAGGAGGGCACTGGTAGGAGTCGCGCCATTCCCTGGCTCTCTGTGGTAGAAAAACCTGATTAATCATGTTGGTGCTGGAATGTTTTTTTAATACAGTGAGATCATTCCTTTGAATCAGATGAAAAGGTTTGGGGTGGGGAAAGAACAAGTTCCAGAAAAGAAGAAAGCAAAAACAAAGAGGGAAAGACTGAAGAAAAGAATTGTCTCCTTTGGGGCCCAAGAGATGAAGGCCTATTTGTATAGACTGGGTTGAGGTCGTGAAGGCTTGGGAAGCCATTTTCAGTGCTAGAATTTTAGAAGGAAACGGGCTGCTGACTGATCACTTATACCAGGTAAAGGATGCCGCAACGCTTTATTTTTTGAAAGAACATGCTGTTGGCACCGTGAGAATGGTCTGCACATTAGAGTTCAAGTGGGGAAGCTGCTGAGCTCTGCGGAACTGTTGGGAGTGGGGACTTTATCTAGGAAATGAGCCGTATATCCATGTGTGGGAATCAGAACTACAAAAGTCTGCATGTAAGTTAAAGAAGCCAGGCATGCCTAGCCACTGGAGGGAATCTCCAGGAACTCATAGAAAGTCCTAAAGCAAGTGGGTACCTATGTATCCCTGTTTCTTTTGGGGTCCACAGGATCTAAAAGTGGATGTTTTAGCAGGCTAACAGAAAAATGAGGTGGGCATTCTTCTATCTTGGGTCACACTTTCCTTTGTCTATAACCCTCATCACCTCTTAATTTGTATAATTTCTTCCTTCATTAAAATGGTTTATTAAAATAATAAGGGTCTGGAGAGATACCTCAGAGGTTAAGAACACATCATGCTTTTTCAGAGTACCCAGGATCAGTTCCAGCACCCACACTGAGTGGCTCAGAACCTCATGTCACTGTAATTCTAGGGGATCCTACACCATCTTCTTGCCTCTGTGGGCACTGCATGTATATGGTACACATGTATATATTCATGCACATGCATACAAATAAAAAATAAATATTTTATAAATGTTTTATGATTACATCCTAACTGAAAACAGGATACAAGTACATTTGATTGTTTTCTAAATAGCTTATCTTTACCCTAAAACAGTGCTGTGCTAATCAGAGTGACATATTAAATAGGAATTGTATATTTTAAGTTATAAATGTAAATGTGGGAAATGTTTTTAATTTTAAAATTAATGAAATATATATATATATATATATATATATATATATATATATTTGTGTCCCCAAATGTCCTTCAGTGTGGGTCCATCCACTGGAGTTATGCTAAAATGATAAAAGTTTATCTTGATCATGAATAAAAAAATTATAACTTGATTTACTAAGATTGAAAGCACATTATTTTAGTCATTTACTTCTTACTGCAGATTTGAATATCAAGTTACTTTGCCAAAAACTACATTTTTACTTGACAAATTCAGGTACTGATGATTTAATATATTAAAGCGTGGGAAATTCTGCTCATAAGTTAACAGCTACATGAGAAAGAAAATCATTTTCTGTTTTTCTGTAATATTTATCTTCATTCGTGTTTGATCTATTTGGTGAGATTCAGTTTCTAGAATATGAGTTCTGCCTGTAGCAATGCACATCCATGTTGTTGAACTCTTCCAACAGTGGTGATTTTCCTAATATCAAATCCATGTAAAGTTTTATACTTGTTCTGCATGTTGAGACTTAGATTACAGGAGACACAAGATTTCAGTTTCCATTACAGATGATGCTTTGTTCGGAGAGAACTGATTTTAACAACTGTTTCTCCTGAGATAAAGTCACTTAAGTGTCTTGAATGACTTGCTGTCATGTTTCCCATTATTAGTACTCACCAATTTCTTTGGTCTCTGAGGTCTTACATATGAATGCTGCAAAGATAAGGCTGCTTTGGATTCATAGAATTGTGTGTGCAGTTCATTCCTTGCCCCTGGGAAACCCAATGGAAATACTGTCTCAGTATGAGCTTGTTTTTATACATATATAGTGACTTCCTGGGGCTGTTTTTGAAGTTCTGCTGGAAATCAGTATAGGCATTGTGGAGTTGGGGAGGGGAATCACATAAAAAATAGGAATTCCTTTTATACTGCATGTCTTTGTTTTGCTTTTTCATGTTCCTTTTTTTTCTACCTACATCCAGCTGCACCTAGTCCTGTACCACAAGCTGAAGGAGTGGATGGACATTGTAGGAGGAGACTTTGAACTGAGACCAAGTTTGAAGTAAATTCCAGTTTCAGTCAGGTCAGGGTCTCAAGCATTTTACTTGGTTTTATTGATTCCAGGTTTTCTCATTTGTAGTGAAGATAACTTCTATATCTCAGTGGTGGGACAATATTTAGCTCATGTCTGTAGGCTGTGTGTGTGTGGTTGAACTCTAGAACTCTCTCAAAATGGTTAGTAGCATAAAAATAAGATTTAAAAATAAAATGTGTTAAGAACTTATGTCTATGTTTAGCTATCTTTTATTTTACAAATTGTGGAGAATAAATTCATAAAGGATAAAAGTTATAGATGTACTTGTGGCAGTGGTGACTGGAGCACAAGACTCATGCCAACTCAATCAGACGAAGCCCAGTATTGGGCATTATTGAATAAATTTTGTAATTCAACATGAATTTGACTTCAGACAAACTGCATCCAAACAAGACAACTGGTTTTTAGGTATTTTTTCTCTTTTCTTTTTTTAAGGTAGGGTCTCACTATATAGCCCTGGCTGACTTGAAACTGGCTGTGTTGACCAGGCTGTCCTGGAACTCACAGACATCTGCCTGCCTCTGCCTCCCTAGTGCTGGGATTAAAGGTGGGTGCCACCATACCCAGCTAAAGTTATTTTTTGAATATGGAACAAGATCAGCCTATACTGTCGTTCTTTGGCACATGGATTTACAGTGTCTCATGCAGCATTTATTGAAGGTTATCTTTTCCCCTTATGCTTTCTTAGTACCTTTGTCAAAGATCAGTTGACTGTATATTGAGGTGGCTGTTGACTATTTATATGACTGCATATACATTTTAGAATTTACTTCAGCTTAATTCTGTTTTCTGTAGTTATGAAAAATCAAGTGAAAGGTACATCCTTAAAATAACAATAAAATAAAATGAGTATATACCACCATCAAGCAGAATTTATTCTTAATATGGAGAGAGAGTATGTAAGAAAATCCTTAAGTTGTTTTATACAGAAAAAAACCTATTATAACCTGAGATTTAGGGACAGAAGCCCCAGCTCTGACATTCCCAACAAACTGGGCTCAGCTATGTGTCCCAGAAAACCTGTTAATAAGATGAGTAATGGTTAAGAGCAGAGAAATCTAAATGAATGAGTCTAGCGATCATCTATGGGTGTATTGACATGAGCTACAAGTTTAAACAGAGGAGAGACCAAGACAGGGGTCAAGAATACATGTCATTATGTAGTCCTGATCAAGATGCCATCCATCTCACCATAGGCACAGCTCTGGTTCTGCAGGTGGCTTGAAGGTTGTTTTTCTTTCAATTGCTGTCATTCTAGAATGGCCAATCTTGTCTTTGCAAGATGATTACTTCTACCCCAAAGTACTTGCCCTTATCTGGATGGTGGTCTGTTCTTCCGGGTTTTGCTCTTCCTGGAATCCAAGATGACCATAGTTTTACAACAATGACTTATCTTTACTTTCATCCTTAAAGAGGGATGAGGTAGGTTAAGTAGAGAGAGCTTCTTGAATAATCAACTGGCCAGTGCAGAGTCAAGCAGGAGTGTGATGCAAAGCAAAGGCTAGAGACACAAAATGAAGGTGGAGACTCCAGGCTTTTATCTTACCTTTGGGCCTCAAAGAGAGTTTCAGAGTGTCTTTTAAATTAACATACGGCAATCTTTTTTTTCTTTTAAATTTTTGAATTTGTTTTGTGTCCGTGTGTGTGGCTATACGTGGCGGTCAGAAGACATCCCCAGGTGTTATTCTTCAGATACTGTCCTCCTTTTGTTTGAGAAAGAGTCTCTCACTACCCTGGAACTTTGCCAAGTAGGCTAGGCTAGCTGGCCAGTGGATTCCAGGAATCCTGCCTCTACCTACCTCCCATCTGGCCTTTCCTGGAATTCTAAGCATGTGCCACCACACACAGGTTTTAACATTGGTTCTGGGGCTCTGAACTCAGGTCCTCATGTTTTCAAAGCAAGCAAGCATTTTACCAACAGAACCATATTTCAAACCTTTATAGAGAATTTTTAAAAATATTTTTAATTATGTGTACCTCTGTATGTTTGTGTGTGGGTGCATGCACATGAATGTAGGCACTCTCAGAGGCCGGAGGCATCCAATCACTTGGAGCTGGAGTTGCAGGAAGTTGTAAGCCTCCAGACACTGGTGCTATAAGTCACTAACCTGGGTGCTGGGAACCAGACTTGGGTATGTGCTCTTAACCACTGAACTATCTCATTTGTTTAAAAAATATTGAATTTATGTGTATTTCATATAGAACATCTTAATCTTCTTTATACCCCCTTCCCCACTGGCACCTTCCCATAGCTGCCTCCCCCCAACCCCCTCACTGAATTTCATGCATTCTCTCTTGATGTTAAGGCCTATCAAGTCAAGTTAGTGTTCCCAAATGTCCCTCAGTGCAATGAACCATCTCTAATAGGGCAACTTTATCTTCTTAAATGTGCTATTTAAGAAAAGAGGGGCTTATTAAGGATAACCTCTTTTAATACACTAGAACTTCAGATCTCATCTAGATCTTTTTTGTTTCCCCTGGAAGCTCACCTTTCTTATCAAATGTGAAAGTTTGCATCTCTTCTAGGCTCTGCCATAGCATTCTGTCTTCACATTAAATTTTGTGCTGTGATCGCATTCCTCTGTATAGCTAGCTATTATAAGGGGGTAGAGAAATTACAAATACAATTCGCTATTTAATTTCATCTCCTAGAATAGTGTCTGGCCCAAAGTAGAGTGAAAAACTTAATTTTGGAATGAGTATCTGAACACGCTAAAGGAACATTTCAAATGTGTTCCTGATTTTCTAAAATGAGAGATCTAATGTACAGATTTCCCTTATGAAACAATGAATTATTATGAGAGCCTTTTAAATAGAAATAACTGCACTAGATGTCAGGTGACAGAAGTTTCGTGTTGAATATTCAATGTAATAATTGCTCCATTTTAAGCAAAACTATCTCAATGTCATCTTCTAATGGAGATAGTAATAATTATAATTGAAATAACAAGATGTAATTTTATGAAGTATTTATGTGACAGATACCTGACTAAATCATGTAAAAATGTTATCTAAATCCATCCTTGAATTCTTATGTAATTAACACTAAAATAAAAAACAGCACCAACCATATTTGTATAGAACTGTGTTGTGCAGTACTCTTTTAAGTATTTTATATCTATTATTTCATTTAATATTACTTAACAAAATCATTTGAAAGATTAAATGAAATATTCATGAGAAACTTTATGTGCAATTTATACTAGAACATGGGTGTCGAATCAATAATTATTATGTCTGCATAATTCAAATAAGAATCACATTAGCGTGTTCTATGGAGTTGAGTCGTGCCACTTTAAGCCTGGTCTTGCTCTGTTCGTTTCTTTTTAGCTCAGAATTTATTCTAAATTTATAAAAATTTCTTTACTAGCCACAGTTTTCTTTCATGTCCCCCTTTGCAGTAATCCATGGCTAATCAGTTTTTACTTGTAAGAATTTGGACATATGTGACATTACATATTTAGTATTAACTCCACAACACTGCCCAGCCAGAGGAAAATGCTGCTTTACATTCTAATAGTGTGAGAAAACTGCAGAGCTGATAAATTATTTCTATACCCTTTAGGCCCTTAAAATCATATTTTAAATGTGGTCACAGGCCTAAAAATCAGAACTATAGTGTGTCATAAATGGGCTTCTTTGACACATATTTTTAAGATATTTTAGCAAATGAAAAGTAATTACTCTTTTTCAAAACTATGGGAGATGAAAGAGACAAACGACCTATGGCCATTTCCATAGAAATGCAGAAAATAACTACAATAGTGACATCTTTCAAATGGCTGCATAGAATATTAAGGGCAAACTGAATATGTTTACCTACTATGAATGTTTACCTATATAGCATTCTGTATCAAATATTATGGGTTATGAGGAAAGTGGAGGAGAGTATTAAGATATTACTTATTGCATTGTGGCTTTTACTATTTGTTGCCACATTACAATTATGCCACAATAAAAAAATGCCTGAGTCTTAGCATCCATTTTAAGGTCAAGAGTAGACCTGAACTGCTTAGTACTTATTCCTTCAGAATTCTCTCAGAACAGTTTCCCCAAACAAGGAAGGGCTCACTTATCTTTTTATTAAAACAGTATATCCAGCATGAAATGGGGAAGTAAAAGTCTGACCTTATTTTATCAAAGTATTTTGCCCTTTATGAGCCCTAGACCCAAACCAGCACTTGCAGAACCATAAATAGACACTATCCATTGAAACCCATTTATTGTTTACAACACAAATAAAATGATATTCATATTTTCCTTGGTATTCACCATATATACAGACACCCACATGTACATTATTCTAGGTAGGCCAGAGTCAGAAATGGGTGTAAGAAATTAAAGCTATGTTTAGATTACAAGAAGAGCTCAAGGCTCAGTGAGCCTGTCTACATTATGAACAAGCTATGAAGATCAAATTTTGGTTGCAAAGTGAAGAAAAGTCATTTGTCCAGAGTATGTCCATATTATAAAAATCATCATCACATTTCATGAAGCCTATTCTCTATTTTTCTTTACATTGTAGGTGTACAGAACATTTTCATGGCATAGGTTATTTACTTACCATGTTTTTGTGGGTTAAGCCTGTCCTTTTACAGTTAACTTCAGGAAATTTCCCATCTTCCTCTTTTAAAACTGTTTCCTAGAACATTGAATTTTTTTTCATTTTTTGAGATTTTCATACATAAGTACTGCATTTTCATCATCTCCCACCCATGGTGTCGCCCCTCCAACTTCTTCCTGGTCCCCACACAACTCCCTCTCAAATGCATGAGCTCTTCTTCTTTAGTTATGGTACATATAAACTTTAAGATAGTTTCCAAATTTAATTAATTTAAATGACTGACTATAGTACTCTTTCTTGACCTGCTCTCTCTCCCCTTGAACCTCACCTTTTGTGCAACAAGCCTCTTATTGTCATGTGTGAATTTGTGTGTGTGTGTGTGTGTGTGTGTGTGTGAAAGACCTAATGCATTTTATTAGGATTGCTTAGATAAACACAGGAGGATTTAAATATTTGAGTACCAGCAGTACAGTGACTACATCACTGAAGGAACCGAGCCTTTCTCTCACTATATGGATCTTATTAATATATATTTCATTTCTTTTTTCAAACTGCCATTATTTATTTCTTATCCATTAAACTCATTTAGATTAACAATTTTATAAAGCATTTATTTTGTATGAATCATCTTACCCTACTTACATATGAGTGCTTTCATATATATATGTGTGTGTATTTGTGTGCCTTAAATCACATATGGACAGATGTTTCCATTACTAATATTCTGAATTAGATGTTTGAAATGAAATTTTAGCAGCCTTTTAAGACTCTTCATAAATGCTTTATTCAAATATCCAGTATCCTAAGGTTCTATTTTTAGAGAAAAATCTAGCTATATGCTGTGAGCCATCTTAGTAAAGTATTTGGTTTTTTATGTTTACAAGTCATCTTTAAAGAAAAAGGATAAAAGAACTCACTTTGCAACATTCTTTAAACTTGGGGCTGAATGTTTCCTGGCATTTATGTTTTGGTTCTAACTCAGAGTGCAATGAATAAATTACCTGGATCTTGGTAGTATTGCTCTCCCAGGACCAAGTTCAAAGGTCAAATCTGCATGCTATTATCTCTGAAATATGAGTTCAGACTTAACTTCACTGGAGCCTATGGAATGGGATTTCATCTGGGGAATACGGACATTTTACAAATTCAAATATCAAGTAGCAGAATCCATAGTGACATTTAGACATTTACTTAATGCAAGCCATGATGAGCAAGTTAGGTTTGATCCTTTTGACAGATACAGGTGCAAGAGACTGCAGGAAAGCCCTTCACATTCATGATGTCTAAGAAGCACCCTGTGGTGGTTGCTTAGAACATGGTGGATAATTCCTCAGAAATGAGTGCTATCAACAAATAGCACACAAGGCTTTAATAAGGTCAACTTTTTCTGAACTGTTTTTGATTTGTACCAACATTAATTTAAAATCTTTGACATATATACCCAACCTGGTGTCTTCAGGCTTCCATACTGAATTAGTTACTGGTGATAAATTACTCTTCCATTATCCATCCAGCATTCCTGGTAAAATTGTGTAAATTCTTGTTATTTTTATGTTTTATATATTTTATATTTTCTTTTTAAAAAGGTATTTGTTGTCAAGATAGAAATGTAAGTTGACTTCTAGACTTTGTAATAAAGTCCAGCAATTCCAACACAGAGGCAGAGGCAGGCAATGCAGCTCAGTTAAAGCAGCTCCTGAATAGTATGTTCCAGGCCTTGGGTTCAATCCCCAACACCACAAAGAATGAAAATAAGTTTGGAGTTATTTCTCTTCCTACTTCAAAGATTTTTGAAGCATTGAAATGTTAAAAGAAACAACGGTATCTTTATAAACATTTTATAACTGATTTAAATTTGTGAATGATGATTATGACAGTATATAATTGTAAAATAAGTTTTTTCTTAATTATTTATTTAATAACCACATACTTAGAAGAAACATTTCATTGCATCAGCATTGACATATTCAATAACAATTTTCTGAGCTAGGATATATCTTTTTCAAAATTGGCTGTACATTTTTAGGTTTACAGTTGAATTATTACAGTTATACAATATTGTACTCAGTAGAAACCCTATATGATATAAAATTAAATGAGGTTTTAACATTTAAAAAAGATGTCCATTTCATTATTAAAAAACAGAGTTTCATACAGAAAACTTCATTTTTAAGCGCAATTGACATTAAGATGTTTGCACATGCGTTTCTAATCTCTATATATCAGGTTATTACTGGTCACAGCTGCTTACTTTCTGAGCTCCTTGGCATCTGAGCACGGATATAAAGTCATCAGGTAGATTTCAGTAATAATGTTTTTCACATCTAGTAGTTATGAAGAGCAAATTTTTATGCTTTGAAGAATTATTTTTTAATCATTATACTTTTTAAAATTTTTTTAATAACTACATGATTAGAAGAAGCTTTTCACTACAGCTTTAACGTATTCAGTAAAACGCTCCAGAGCAAGAGTACATCTCTTTCACAAGTGGGTGCAGGTTTCTAGGTTCACAGTTGAATTAATATAGTTATATATTATTGAACTCATTATAAGCCCTGTAAGACATAAAATTGATTAAGTTTTTAACCGTTAAAAAAAGATCTCCATTTCATTTTAGAATATATTGTTCCTTGCAGAAAGACTCATTGTTTTTACTTCTAACACTGAGATGTTGGCGCTTGCATCTCTAATCTGACTGTATCTGATTATTACTGGTCATAATCGGTTGCACTTGGATCCTTGGTGCCTGTGTATGTCTATAAAGTCATTGGGTAGATTTCAACGGTATTGTTTATCACCTCTACTACTTATCATGATGTAAATTTCCATGCTTCCTCCTCAAATATAATATATTTTTTAAAGTTTATTGATTTGTGTGTGTGTGTGTGTGTGTGTGTGTGTGTGTGTGTATCACACAGAACGTCCCAATCCATCTAATTCAACAGACTCAATTCCCATAGCCTCCATCCCCCAACAAGAGCCCTTATACTCTGCTATCCCTGCTACCGCTCTGATATCCCTGCTACTGTCTGCTGTGTTGTCGACACCCCCAGCCATTCCCCACTACTTGCCCTTCTGGTGAATCTAGTCAGCCTATCTAGAGGTCTTTGTTTTAGGAGGGTCGGCTGTTCCTCATGTAGCAGTAATCAGTTGTCAATATTCCTTTAGATAAGAATGGGGTCTGCTGTTCATTTTCCAAGTCCTATACTGGGTTACTATCTGGGAGTCCCTTTGGCCACCCTGGCCAACAACTCAAAAAAGGCATCACCTGTCTGGCATTGGTGCTTGGTATGTAGCTTTTAGATATGCATATGGACTCTTAAGAAATTATAATGGCCCCTTTAATCTGTGGTTATACTTTTCTTTCGGGTGTTTAAGGCCATATAGTTGGCCCATATAAACAAATTTATTTTTATTCTAAAGGTCGTTTGAGGATCTGTTCCTGGGGGGTCATATGGGCTTGGGAGGAGCACCTGGCTCCTTTTTTGACCAGTTCCGCCTATGTGAAGATAAGTCAAAGGTCCTGCTCGACCATGGGTGGCTTCACTTGGAAGCATGGAGGAAATGAATCCTCTGTGTTGACCCTCCTCTTTGTAGACTGGACACTGGTTCAAGTCGATCTGGTGAGGTCTCCTCAGCCTCCTTGATAAAGAGGACAGGTGACCCACCACCATTACATCCTTTTTTGACCAGTTCCGCCTATGTGAAGATAAGTCAAAGGTCCTGCTCGACCATGGGTGGCTTCACTTGGAAGCATGGAGGAAATGAATCCTCTGTGTTGACCCTCCTCTTTGTAGACTGGACACTGGTTCAAGTCGATCTGGTGAGGTCTCCTCAGCCTCCTTGATAAAGAGGACAGGTGACCCACCACCATTACAGGACACATTGAGAGATGCTCATAGTCCCTTGGAACTAGTCGACCGAGTAAGGCAAGGAGCAAAAAGTGTCCTTTATGTCCCTCTGACCAAATTATTATAGGCCTCAAAGTATGTCTGTTAAACATCCAAGAAGGTTAGTTCCACCAGTCTGGTATTTTTAATTACTGTGTGTAACGTAGATAAATCTCGGGCAAAGACTAGTTGTTCTCAGATAAAACATATCTAGACATGTATTTATTGATCTGTATGTATAATTTGTCAGCAGATTGTAGGAGTAATATGGTTCTCTCTGGTTTTCAAAACTAGTTAGGCATTGTTTATCTCTCACATTGTCTCACCCCTCCATCATGGTTTTCCCACTTAAGGTGCCCCCATTTCCCCCCCCTTTCTCCCTTAATAATACCCTTCTCCTACAGTCCTACCTCTCTTGAGCTCCTTCTTTCCCTTTATCCCCTAGGTTCCTTGTATACCCTTCCCTCCCCCCTCCATTAAACTAACCCAATTTTTATCCATATCTCCCTTATTAAGACCTATTTCCTACTGTTCTTCTCTTTCACATTCTTTCTTTTCCTTTACCTCCCTGTTTCCTTTCCATTATCCTGGCCCCTGTTTTCGTGATTTCATCTTTCTTTACAGTTGAGTAAAACTCCATTGTAAAAATGAACCACATTTTCTTTATCTACTTGTCAATAGAGGGACACTTAGGTTGCTTCCATCTCTTAGCTATTATAAAAGAGCAGCAACAAACATGGATGTACAAGTGTCTCTGCAATAGGATGAGTTCTTTGGGTACATGCCAAGTTTGGTATAACTGGATCAAATGGTAGGTTTGTTTGTAGGTTTTAAAGAGTTCTCCACACTGCTTTCCATAGGGGTTGAACCAGTTTGCAGCCCCACCAGCAGTGGATGAGTGTTCCCCTTTCCCTATATCCTTCCCAACATTTGGTATCATGGTATCATTTGTTCTCTTGATCTTAGCCAGTCTGACTGGGGTAAAATGAAATCTTGAAGTGGTTTACATTTGCATTTCCCTGATTATTAGTGATGTTGAATATCTTTTAAGATGTTTCATAGCCATCTTTACTTTTTCTTTTGAGAACTCTCTGTTCAGCTCCTTAGCCCATCTTTTAATTGGGTTGCTTCTTGTCTGGGTTCTCTGTTTTTTGAGTTCGTTTTGTATTCTGGTTATTAAACCTCTGTCGGCTGTGTCACTGGTGAAGAATTTTTCCCATTCTTGGATTTTCTGTTTGCTTCCTTGTTTGCCTCCTTTGATGTACAGAAGATTTTTAGTTTAATGAGGTCCCAGTTGTTAATTTTGCCCTTGTTTCCTGAGCAGTTGTTGTCTGGTTTAGAAAATCCTTTCTTACACCTATATCTTGAAGGTTTTTCCCAATATTTTCTTCCAACAGATTCAGTTTCAGGCTTTACATTGGGGTCTTTGGGCCATTTGGAATTGACTTTTGTGAAGGGTGAAAGATAGGGGTTTAGTTTCATTCTTCTACAGGTGGAGATCCAGTTTTGTCAGCACCATTTCCTGAACATGCTGTCTTTCCTCCAGTGAATGTTCTTGGCCCCTTTGTCAAATATCAGGTAGCTGAAATTGCATTTGCTCATATTTGGGTCTTCAATTTTTTTCCATTGGTCTATGGATCTATTATTGTGTCAGTACCATGTTGTTTTTATGACTATAGCTTTGTAATACAGATTAAAATCTGGTATAGTAATCCCGCTGGCATTGCTCTTAGTGCTCAGGGTTGTTTTGGCTATCTGAGGTCTTTTGTGCTTCCATATGAATCTTAGGATGGTTTTATCCAATTCTGTGAAAAAGGTCATGGGGACTTTGATTGGCACTGCATTGAATCTAAAAATGGCTTTTGGTAGGATGGTCATTTTACACAATATTAATTCTTCCAGTCCATGAGCATGGGAGGTCCTTCCATCTT
>NW_008357164.1:431320-447844 GCF_000622305.1 Nannospalax galili
ATGATTTATGACGTTTATTGACTTACGTATATTGAACCATCCTTGCATCTCTGGGATAAAGCCGACTTGATTATGGTAGATTATCTCTTTGATGTGTTTCTGTATGTAGTTTGCAACTATCTTGCTGAGAATTTTTGCATCTCTGTTCATTAAGGATATGGGTCTATAGTTTTCTTTTTTGGTTGTGTTTTTACCTGGCTTTGGTATTAGAGTGATGCTGGCTTCATAGAAGGAATTTGAAGTTCTCCCTCCATTTCTATGTTTTTGAATAAATTAAGGAGTATTGGGTATAGATCTTCTTTAAATGTCTGAAAGAATTCTGCTATAAATCCATTTGGTCCTGGGCTTTTTTTAGTCGGGAGGTTTTGTATTACTCTTTCAATTTCTTTTTGTGATATGGGTCTGTTTAAGCTGTTAATCTCTTCTTGGTTTAGTTTTGGTGGTTCCCATGTCTCTTTAGATATCTGTCCATTTCTTTTAGGTTTTCAAATTTAGTAGCATATAGGTTTTTAAAGTATTCCCTTATAATGTTCTGTATTTTTCTGATATCTGTTGTGATCTTTCCCCTTTCATCTCTGATTTTGTTGATTTTGAGGTGTTCTTTGTCTTTTGGTTAACTGGGCTAGCGGTTTGTCAGTCTTGTTTATCTTTTTAAAGAACCAGCTCTTGGAATTGTTGCTTCTTTGTATTGTTTTTTTTGTTTCAATTTCATTAATTTCTGCCCTGATTTTTGTTATTTCTCCTTGTCTGCTGGGTTTGGGTTTCATTTGCTGTTGCTTTTCAAGTGTGTTGAGTTGCAACGTTAAGTCATTTATTTGTGTGCTTTCCGATTTTTTGATGTAGGAACTTAGAGCTATAAACTTCCCTCCAAGTACTGCTTTCAGCACGTCACAGAGGTTTTGCTGTGTTGTATTGTCCTTTTCGTTTAATTCCTGGAATACTTTTATTTCTTTCTCAATTTCTCTTTTCACCCATTCATCATTTTGGAGTGTGGTGTTTAATCTCCATGTGTTCATGTGGTGATTAGGGCTCCTTCTGTTGTTGCTTGTAAGCTTTATTGCATTGTGGTCTGATAGAGTGCATGGAATTATTTCCATCTTTTTGTACCTGTTGAGGATTGTTTTGTGCCCCAGTATGTGGTCGATTTTGGAGAAAGTTCCATGGGGCTCTACATAGAAAGTGTATTCTTTAGTGCTTACATGGAATATTTGGTAGATGTCTGTTAGGTCCATCCGATGTATGGTATTGTTTAATTCAGATGTCTCTCTATTAATTCTCTGTCCTGTTGACCTATCTAATGGAGACAGTGGGGTTTTGAAGTCCCCTACCATTAATGAGTTGGGAATAATCTGGGTCTTAAAGTCAGTAGTACTGCTTTTATGAAGTTGGCTGCCTCAGAGTTTGGTGAATATATGTTCATGATTGTAATATCTTCTTGATTGATTGTTCCTTTGATCAAAATGAAATAGCCCTCTTTGTCTTTTCTGGTTAGGTATCCCTCTTCATCTCTTCTGATTAATTTTAGTTTAAAGTCTATTTTATCAGATATGGAATTGCTACACGTGCTTCTTTTCTTAATACCATTTGCTTGGTATATTTTTTCCCATCCTTTCACTTTGAGATAGTGTCTGTCCTTGAAAGTGAGATGAGTTTCTTGCAGATAACAAAAAGATGGGTTTTGTTTCTTAATCAATTGACCTAGCCTGTGTGTTTTGACTGGGGAGTTCAATCCATTCATATTTAAAGTTATTAATGAAAGATGATTATTGAATCCTCTCATTTTTATTTCTGTTTACATTCTTGATATAGCTGTACTTTCCCACAGCTATATCTTCATTGAATTTATTTCCACAACCTCTTGGGTATAGTCTTTCCTTTCTTCAGCTCTTTTTATTGCTTCCAGAAGTCTCTGAAGGGCTGGTTTTGTGGACATGAATTCCTTCAGCCTATTTATGTCATGGAATATTTTTCTTTCCCGTTCAACTATGATAGACATTTTGGCTGGGTAAAGTAATCTGGGTTGGCATCTGTGGTCATTTAATGCTAGGAATACTTTGGTCCAGGCTCCTCTGGCTTTCATAGTTTGCACTGAGAAGTCAGCTGTAATCCTAATGGGTTTTCCTTTATATGTGACTTGTTGTTTTTCTTTTGCAGCTTTCAGTATTGTCCTTTGTTTTGCACTTGTAGTGTTTTTACTGTGATGTGCCATGGAGAGTTTCTTTTCTGGTCCTGTCTGTTTGGTGTTCTATATGTTCTTTTATTTGTATGGACATGTCTTTTTTTAATTTGGGGAAATTTTCTACCATGATTCTGTTCAAGATCTGGTCCATGCCATTATCTTGGGATTCTTCTTCTTCCTGTATGCCTGTGATTCATAAGTTTGGTCTTTTTATGGTGTCACACAATTCCTGCATATTCCATTCTTGTGATTTCTTAAATTTTTCATAATCTTTGCTTGAGTGGTCTAGTTCATCCACTTTATCTTGCAGTCTTGATAATCTGTTTTCCATTTCATTCATCCTGTTGGTGAGACTTTCTCCTTTCGTTTCTAATTGTCTTACTGAGTGTTTCACTTCCTTCATTTCAGCCTGCATATTCTTCAGTATTTGTCTTTTCTGAATTCATTCAGAAGTTTATTCCTGTCTTCCTTCAGTTCTTTGATTTCTTTGTTTCTGTGTTCTTTAAATTCACTGAATTCTTTTATCATGTTTATAATTGTTCTTTTGAGTTCCATGTCCTGCATTATCTCTAGGGGGCTTTCATTGTACTCCTCTAGAGGACTATTGGTATTTGGTGGGGATATGTTATTTTGGTTTCTCATGTTATTATTTTTTCTCTGTGATTTTGACATGTGGATTTCTTTTAAGTTTCTGATTCTTGTGTGAAACTCAAGCCTTCAAATTTAGGTCTCCTTTTTGTGAACTTTTTGTGTCTTTGTGGTTTAGTTTTTGCTTATGGAAAGCTGGTTCCTCTAAGTTTCCGGTTCTCCGTTTTGATTTTATTTTGGAGTGGCCAGATTGCTTTTGTCTTCAGGAGTTCCCACAGAGTTCAAATTCAGAGGAGGATCAGATGCTCTCAGGCTTTCTCCTAATGTCTGGATCCCTCCAGGAAAGATTTTGTCCTCAGGAATTTGGGGGTGGACTGGCCTGGGAGCTGGGCCCAGGAAAGATGCTGGTCTAGGGTAGCTGGTGGCCATTCCACCCAGATATGCAAAGGCAGATGGGGGTGGGAAGCATCCCCAAGGGCTCCTGGGGACTGCAATGAGGAGCTGGGTTGGTCTGGATGCAAAGGATCAGGAAGAGGAAAGGTCAGTCCCACCCTCCTGGAAAGAGGCTGGAGGGTGGTGCAGGCCCAGGGCAGAAGAGGGAGGTGAGGGCGGGGCCAGGCCCAGAGTGCTCCTGGGGACCTGAGAAGGCACTAAGTTGGTCTGGATGCAAAGGGTCAGGAAGCAGTGGTGGTTCCCCAGGTGTCTCAGGCCCCAAGACAAGGAATGGGACAGGACCCAGGCTAGAAGGAGAGACTGGCTGGGGAGATGGGAGGGTGAATGAGTCTGTGGGGAGTCAAGTAGCAGAGGTCACAATGGACTTACCCCAGAGAGAGAGGCCTGCGGGTCGGAGAGGATTGTAGAATAATCTTCTCTCATCATTTTAAAGAAATGTTTCAGTTTTCTGACTTGCACCAAATATCTTCTTAATTGAATTTTCATTTTTTTCTCCAGATGCTTTTATGATTTTCTCTTTATCTTTTTCACTCTTTAGTTTTTATATGATGACATTATTTTAAAACTTGATTTTATTTATGCTGTCTACAATTTTTTGAGCATCCTGGATGTGATTATTTATGTACCTAATTAATTCTGAAAGATGCTAAGCCCTTATTTAGTTAGTTAGTTTATGTGTTATGCATGTATTGCTTGCTTGCATGTAAGTGCACCCATGTTGTGCAGTGCCTGAGGAGGTCAGAAGAGGGTATCAGATCCCCTAGAACTGGAGTTATGAATGGTTGTTAGCCACCATGTGGCTACTGGGAATTGAACCTAGGTCTTCTGCAAGAGCAGTCAGTGATCTTATCTGCTGAGCCATCTCTCCAGCCCCCAACTCTAAGCCTTCTAAAATTTTTTGAAGTATAATATATCTAGGAAAGTGTTCATATGTGTACAGTTAGAATATTTTCAAATCATATAGCATATTAACATAATAATACTATGAATCAAGAAAGTATAGATAGATTATTATATGAATAGAAAGATAGACAGAGACAGACAGAGAGTGAGAGCGAGAGCGAGAGTGAGAGCGAGAGCGAGAGCGAGCGAGAGAGAGAGAGAAAAAGAGATATTCCCTTCAGGTTCTTAAGATAAGGAAACAGGTTTCCACTCAAACACTGAAAAAACTCATTAGTATCTGTATATATGAGTATTTTTGTTTTCATGCATAGAATAGATAATTTGTTACCTTTGAGAATCCTAGGAGTCATTGGTGTTTCATTTGTTTGTTTGTTTGTGTGGTGTGTGTGTGTGTGTGTGTGTGTGAGATAGAGAGAGAGAGAATATGTCTGTGCATCTGTGTGTGCATGTGTGTGAGCCTCTTTTAAGAATATGAACCTTTGAATCTTCAGGAGGCTCCATTTCAATCTTTTTCTCTTGGATCTTGCAAACAGTATGAATTAAAATAGTCACTGTATCATTGTAGTCATGACTTGAAGAAATTTCCAGGAGAGATGTATTTTGCACATAGGTTTTATATAAACTCTATTTTTTCCTGCTTTTTTCTTTGTTAACAGTTTTTTTTTCTCACCTACTGTTTTATTGCCCCTGTATATTTTAAAGACGTTTTGCTTCATGTAAGGAACTTTATGAAAACCCTTATGTGGACCAAGGTCTTGCTACTTGTCCCAAAACTGGCATGAAATCCAAAGGCTGTTTTACTGAGATCAGTAAATCATCTTAGATTAGCAAAGCTTTAGAGTGAGCTCACCATTCATGTATCCAATTTTGTTGTTATTCTGCATCTGGGATTTCTCTCAGTCTCTCATGAATTCAGATATCTATGAAATGATGTTACCTACATTTTACATATTTCTAAATGTTTTATCTTGGTAGTTCTTCATATATATAAAATAACTATTCTTTATTTTTTATTTTTAAAAAAGAATGCTTAATTTTACTGGGTAACTTCCTCAATAATTAGCTGTATAATCTAGGACAAGTTATTTCATTGTTTGTTACATTGTTTTTGTAATGTATAAAATAAAGATGATAACTGACCTAGTTCTTTTTGTATTTTGTGTGCCAAATGGTATATACATCTAAAGTGATATGAATAGTAGGAAGTTCATGCTAACTTGTCAGAATTCTGAGTTATTACTATAACTACTACTATTATTACTGCTACTGATCTACAAAAAACAAATTTCCATGTTTTTAATTATGTTGACTTTAATAATTATAGAATCATTATCAATATTTATAGTTTTTCTATGCCAAATTTCTTTCACTGAAGCTTTACTTATGCTGCTAATTTCTCTATGAATAGTACATTCTCCAGGATATTTGAAGTAGTCTAAAATTTCATCCATTCCAACTTCGCACCCATTATAAAGATGTCAGATTGCTAGCAAGATTTTCATGACATACACGGATATGACACTTGGGGAATGCGTCTCAGTGTTCTTTCTGTTGCTGTTAGACAGTACCTAACAGAGGCATTTGTAAAGGAAGGGGACTAATTTGGTCCTCAGTTTTGGAAGTTGGACATTCAAGATCAGGCAGCTGCATCTGATGAACAAATGTGGTGGAGGCAAAGTAGAGGGCTGGCAGAGCATGGTAATGATGACAAAGTAAATAATCTAGTTCTGTGAGGCGGAGAACTCACTTCCATGAGAATTGATTCTGTCCCCAAAGAGCAACATTATTTCCTGCTTAATGACCGCATGAACAATCAGCAACATTACACTGGGGATCAAATTTCAACATGGAGACAACACTAAATTCAAAAGAACAGCCTATATTTGGGTTATAGTTATTTTTTTTGTTATAATCTTCCAACACTTTCCCTTCTTTGGCTTATGGAAATGATATGGACACAGATGAAATGAGTATTATGTAAAGAAAAAGGGCAGGATTTCTAAACCTAACCAGTGAACCCTGGTGTATCATTTTCTAGGAAAAGGGAGATGAGCTCAGTGAGGAAAAAAATAGCAAGCTTGCTCAAGATGCCGTGTGTTCCATTTCTCTGCAAATGTTTTCAGAATGGTTTCTAGGTCCAGTGAGACTGTAGCCTGTGGCTCATGTGCTTATGAAAGGTCAAATACAAAAATGTATGTTCAAGCATTTCTGTTGATACATTTAAGATTCTTTTTTGATTTAATGTTGTAGATACCAGGACTAAATGTGGTCTAGGATTATGTTCATATAGATATGGCAGGTTTATTGAATTGTATGTCCTACACTAGCTTAGAAAAACAGGTGTAGTTTCAAGCCTGACAAGTTTAGACCAGTTATAAAATCTAATATTTTTACTTCTGATTGTGTTATTCTTACAGAGGCATTTTCACAGCTTTGATTTAAAATATCAGTGTCACAGATTCCATTTTATTTCTATCCTTCTGGCATAGCTTTAAAACCATCATAAAATAATCAGGGAAATTGTCTCTATGAACAATTATGGAAAAGCTATTCAAGCTGAATGCCTCTAAGTGAAGCTTCAAGAATTATGTTAATTTGTTATGAGACATTTCTGATGTGGATTATTATAAAGGAAAGGGAGAAAACATACACCAGAGGTTTAGGAGCGCCACAGAATGAGAAGTTCTAACATAAGAACTTCCTTCTCTTTCCTTTCCTTTCTTTCAAATTTGAAATGAAAATAAATGAGAACCCACATTTTCCGTTACTGTACTCGCGTTCTCGTTCTGATGATGACCGGCTCTTTAAAACTTCAGATTTTCCTTTAACCATTGCCACAGTTATGGAACGTGTCACCCTCCCACCTATTCCAGCACATAAAAAGAATTCAAAGTTTTCATTTCAGCATTCCACAAATTCTATTTCCTGGTATAGGATGAGATTGTTCAAGCGCTAGCAGCATTACTGATGATAAAAGGGAGGATTCCTCCCTCCCCTTTTCTAAGAAGGCTCTTTCCAATTGTAGATATTCTTAGGAAGCCCCACTGACTACCATTTATATAAGAATGATTTAAATATTTAATTTGGGGATCAAAAACTTGTATATCTAATGACATCATCATCTGAAATTTCCACAAGCAACATTTCTAAGTTTTTCTTTCCCTAAACTCTGCTTTTCTTCTATTGAATGAATATGCAAAAGTGGACATCTCCCAGTCTCACATATTAAATAATTCTTTCTCCATCCTACCTTAAGCATCAGCCTTCTCTCCCACAGACTGGCCACACTTCTTTCTATGGGACATAGAATTTCATCTCTCATAGTCTTTCATATTACTCTGTCTTTGCCTGGAACAATCTTCTTAGAATCCTTTCAGCCTCCTACTCTTCTAACTCCTACTTCTTCTAAGAAACAGTGGAAACTCAGGAAGTCTCTATCTTGGAGGGAATGGAAGGACAGGCATCTGAGAGATTTTAACACAGAATGATGTAACTGTAGAAATTCCATTATGGTAATTTGGCTATATGTTTTTTACTCTTTTGGAAAATAAATTTTGTGAAGTAATATTCTGTGTCTAATTTATCTTTGTCTATTCAAAACTTAACCTAATTATCAATAAATATTACTATATGCTTATTTCAGAATAGATGCTCAATGAATATTTACTCAATGGAATGAAATTCTCATGCCCTACAATTCAGTCTTGATAACATTTCATTCCTTCTCAGATAAGCTCTAGTCATCAGCTCTCAGACAAGATTCAGATTTCCATGAGATCATAAATTCTGAAACAGAATCCCAGGTGCCTTTTCAAATTAGCATAATACAGTTCATAAATTCCACTGCAGACTATGCTTTTGAAATGCAGAGGCACAGTATCAAACTACAGAAAAGATGAGGCTCATTTGCATCAACGAATTATTGCCTCCACACATAAGCCAATTGCTTCTCTCAGATTCCATGTAGGATTCTATTTATGCTGTTGGTCTAAGGATCAGAAGACCTGGTTTATATTTCTGGCTCTTTTATGCTCTAGGCAGATATAATAATTTGTGAAATTTTCTTTGAGGCTCAGTTTTCTTATTCACAAAAGCTGTGGTAAAGCAGTCATGATCATCTTTTATAGCTATAGAAATGCTCAAATGAACCAGTGCATATGAAAGTATTCTGAAATATGTAAGGTGCTATAAAAGTGTAAAATATCATTAGGTAAGATGTATTCATTTATTATGAATATCAAAAGAGAAGAATATGAATGTTCATCATTAAAATGAATAACAGTTCTGAATTTATTTGATCAAAATATTTCTTCCTAATAAATATATTATCCTGATATGGCTAATATCATTGACATTTACAATGTGCTAGAATTTATATAGATTATCCCACTTAATTCTAACTGAAAACCCACAAATTAGGAATGATTATGATAATCCTTTCGTGGGTTCTTAATGGGGTATAGAAATAAGAGACTTAGAGGAGACTCCAATGTAGGCTCCATTATCATGCCATAAGATCGATGCATTTTTATGTCAGACTTAGGAGGTAACAGAGACCTCCATTGAGTTTTATTTTGGATTTTGACATTGCTTTACATGATGTATTTACTCATTGCTAAAGGAAGCATAGAGTTTTCCTAGTCATGCACTTCTAACAATAGCCAGCTTACCAAAGGGAACCTACACTTTGACATGGCTAAATCTAGTAATCTCATATGAATTTGCAGCAGCTCAGGCCAAGTTCTTTTCTATGCTGCTAATTCTCTGTAAATTATAATGTGATTTTTGTAATTCATGCAGCCCAACTGATACCCTTCCTTTGGAAAAAAAAATTGACCATAAGTGCTTTTCATGCATGCATATCTAGATTAAGATATGCAATATGGACTAATTAAAAATATGAACACGGGGAGACTCAAAATTAAAGGAATTTCACTTTGGGCATCATGCATCTCTTCTATCCCCTTTGACTCATAGAGAACTTTCCAAACTCATGTCTGACTGGGAGACCAATACCTTCTTGTTAACTACCTACCTGTTCAGGCTGTTTTTCGAGATCTGATGGGGTCCATTTCTCTGCATGAGAGAAGAAAGGCCAATTTAGGCCAGTTTTGTTTATATCACTCTGAAAAGGAAATTAATGTGTTTTAGAAATGGAGGAATCTAAATCTTCTGGCCTACAAACAAAAGAGTTAGGGATCAGGGACTCCCAGGTGTGTGAAAGCCTGAATCAGTCCCATCTGACCCAAGTAGCACAGGTTGCAAAATTTTCCATGTCAATAAGCCTAGCCACCTTTCTGGATATCAGACTGGGAGACTCTAGGGGGATTAGGCAGCCCCCCATAAACCCCTCAGAGTTTTTGTTTTCACTTTACAAAAGAAAAGTAGATTCCCACTGGCTTACCTCCCGGGCTTCTGGAGCATGCTAGACCCACAAACAAATGGGAAAGTTGCCATGGTTGCTTCCTCAAACAGTGGGCAAAACTGCACACACTTCCCCCCAAACAACAGTTATTTAGTTTAATGTCTCCCGTCATCTAAAACTGCCATTGTCTTTTCTCATTTGTAGGTAGTATTATCTGATTCCAAGTTTGTTTTGAAAAATATAAGCCAAGGCTTGTACTGAAAATGTAAACTTTCTTCTAATACAAGCATTATGAGAGCATAAGAAAAAAAAATAATGTAAAAGTCCAAGCAGAGAGGTTTGCTTGGGACTTAGAACAAAAGGCTAGATAATTAAAAAGCTATGTAATAAGATGATGCTGCATAGCAGAATCGTCTAAGGCAAGCAACTACCATCTTCATGACCTCAACTGTACCTACCTGAAAAATTTGTTAATGTTATTATGTCTCATGAGAGTAGGAAAGAGACATTAAATACATATGAGAAAGAAGACATTAAAAATATCTAAGAATGGAGATGTTTCGTTAAAGAAGGATTTATGGATGAAAATTAAGATGGCTGGATATTTCTAGAACAGAAAAGACAAATTGAAAACCTGTGTGATTGATGAAGGTCTGAGAAAGTTCATGGTAATAAGAAATAAACAGAAAGTAGGTAAGAGGTTAAAAGAATGTAAGAATGCAAATATTTTTAATATTTAATTAATTTAAAAGATTGTAGGAGTGGAAATAATTTTAGTGAAAGAAGATTTGAATATAAAGATTAAGACAGATAAATGTTTCAGAATGGAAAAAAACCTGAAAAGTCTATATAAGTTCTTATGCATGTCTGAGTATGGTTCTTAAGGTACATAAAAGATGAGACTTAAAACCATCTTAAAATTCCTAAGGTCACAGTTCAGTAAAACTTTGACTTAAATTAATGAAACCATTAATCTATTCTTGATAACAGTTATAAAGGCTTCCTTAAAAGACCAAACATATGTCTAATCAAGGTTTATTTTTTAATTCAAGTTTTACTTAAGTATTACACACAGTAATTAAAAATGCCAGATAGGGGATTGGAGAGATGGCTCAGAGGTTAAGAGCACTGGCTGCTCTTGCAGAGATCCTGGATTGGATTCCCAGCAACAACACATTGACTAACAGCCATCTGTATCTCTAGTTCTAGGGGATTTGATGCCCTCTTCTAACCTCTGCTGGCATTGTACAACACAGGTACACTTACATGCAAGTAATACACTCATACACATGAAATGAAATTAATAAATAAAATATTTTTTAAAATACCAGATGGATGTGACTTTCTGGGTGTTCAATATCCATACTTATAGGCCTATACTAATGTGGTCAGAGGGATTTAAAAGGGATAATATTTGCTACTTGCTCTCCAAAGTCAATTAGGTCCTAGGGGATGGTGGGACATCTCTCAAAATGTCCTATAACTGTGGTGAATCACCTGTTCTCTTGTGCAGGGAGTCCATGGATACTCCACTGGATGGAGTCTAAGCAGTGTCCAGTCTACAAAAAGGAGGGTCAATACAGAGCCTCAATGGCTGCATGTGAAGTTCACAGTCAAACAAGTCCTTTGACTTATCCTCACATAGAACACCTGGAAGGCCCAGGAGCCAAAGGTTTCCCCTAAAGCCAAGTGACCCCCGAGGACTAGATCCTCAACTGACTTTTATAATAAAATACGAAGGTTAATATTGGCTACTTGCAGAGCCTTAAACACCCAACAGGATAATACAACCAAAAATTAAAATGATTGCTATATTTATTTGACAGTCAGAGGAATTACACTATTCAAACTTTAGACTTAACCATATGAGTAGTTTTTTAGACAGTTATCACTGATTTTCTTCTTGACATGGAAAATTCTGCCCAGATATAATAATTCAGACTTTGACTGAGTCCAACACTACAAGACCCACCTCCAGACAATTCATGCCTGAAGCAAAGAGGGATAGATTTACTATTGTTTTAACCTAAGAATTAAATGATGGCTAAGTTTCTTCTGTTTCTCTCTCTCTAGAAGGCATTTGGGTAGGACCCCACACTGTGATTCTGGCCACTCCAACAGCTATTAAAATACCTGAAAGCCCATCTGGGGTTCATCACTCCTGAGTCCAACCTTAGAGACCAATAGAAAAACAAGGAAGAAACCATGAGATGGATGCTTTTGAAGCTCACTAAGCGACCTAATGAAGTTTAGCCAGTGCATTTAAATACATGTATCTACTGCTCTGGATTTTCCTGGTTCCCTGCCTAAGACTTGTAATGCTAATAATTTGTCTGAACTTCTTCCTCCTGTCTCTTTCCAAGCATAAATAAAGAACTTCCTTTTCTCCCTACAAATAACAGTTATATGCTTTTGGGGTGCCTTAAAAATAGGCCTACTGAGGGGGTCCTCTGACTGCCATACCCGATGTCCCCTTTCAGTTAGAAGAAGTAGGAATTGACCATAGCCCCAAACCCATACTGGCAGTTGAAGTAGCCTCTTCAGAAGGGGACTTGAGAGTAGGCTACAAAAACAAGACAGGAAGTTCAGGCAAAGAGCCCAAATCAAAACAGCAAACCAAAACCAGCTCAAAATCAATAGTTCAAAAATTGTCCTTGCTACTCAAACTAAAAATGTCAGAAGGGAGCTCTGATTTCTTATATCTTCCTAAATTAACACCTTTGCCTAGCAACTTGGGGTAGAAAATAAAAAATCCAGTCCAGATATCAGTCCGTTTTGGGAAAGACATCTGTTCCCAATCTCTTAAACGATTTCAGGGTCATCTCTTCCGAGTGTTGAGTGCAAGAAAATCCTCAGGGTCACTAAGAGCTAATAAAAATGGCAGGCACACTTCTGGCTTCTTCTTGATCATTGGCAGGAAGGCCTTATTTTTAATTCTGAGAAGGGTCCTTTGACTGACCTGCTTAGAGTCATGTACTCCTAATGTTTCAGCTTGGAGATGTGACTTACACACCTTCTCTGTTTAAGTTGACCAATCCAAAACTAGGGGAGGGGAAACCACTAAAACTCTTAAAACCCAGACTGTCTCCGGGAGACACTGGACTTTGATTCTGGGCCTTCTCCATTTGTGGATAGCTTCATCTTTCTGTGTATGCATATGTGATTATTTATGTGCATGGGTGTTTTATCTTTCAATAAATATTTGCTTGATGATTGCTTTCTGCTGGTGTTGAATAATACTACTTTTCATTCTTTAATTTGTATGAAAATGAGCCCAACATTATCCTTAGACTGATAATTATACCATCTACAACATAACTACTAGAGAAATTATTCACATAGTTCAAATAAAAAAGCAGAATATGTTCTTACAGATGAGCAATATAGAAACGATTTTCATCTGAAGGTAAAATGGAAAAAGTAGTAATACTCTACTATGCCTTCTTCTATTTAATATCTTTTCATAGGTGAAATTTCTAGTTTGTTCATTGTGTTCATTATTCTGTTTTTTTCATTTATGCTGTGGGGAGATAGAACAGTGCCTGGCATAAAGTGGATATGCACTGACTAGTAGGTAATAAGGGAATATTAACAACTTTTCAGTAGACCATCTAGAACTTTAGAAATCTATCTACATATCATAAAACAACATGTAATGCAACTTTTACTATTTAGATGAATGGAAACTACTAAGCAGCATTTGTTGTTCTTTACTTTTTAATTTTGACGCCAGTTCGAGTTGAGCTCTCTACCTTCTTTCCTCTCCTTCAACAGCAGCAGGACTCAATTTGCACATAACTAGATTGCGTGTCTCTGACTCTGTTCCATTTAGATATGGGCTTCTGGCTGTTTCTTTCCAATGCCTTATCAGTTAAGTTGCCTCTGTAGCACTAAAGCTTTTGAGAGAATGTGCCTGGCTTCTTCCCTCCCTCCCTCCCTCCCTTCTTTCCTTCCTTCAAGGACTTTGGATAGGGTAACTCAGAGTCTACCACTCAGACAACACTCAAAATATATTAAAAATAGCTCTCATGTATGAACAATTTTGAGCCAGGTTTTCAAGTTCTCTTTCTCCCTAAAACCACTAGGTGGCACCCGATCTCGGATTTACTTGGCTCAAAGGCCATCCATCTCCCCTGGGGCCACTTGGAGAACACATTTAGAAATGTCTCTTTAATTGGTGTATCTGTTTAACCCCGGCCCATCCATCTTGGTTCCTATGGGATTTTTATTTCTCCATTTTACTTTTTAGGTGCTAGCATGTTTCAATTATTCATCCAGTCATTCCTTCAATTAACTTTTAATGAATACCTACAATTTTGAGTACATACAGAGAAGACAAGTTAAATGAAGTTGTTACTTACTCTCATGAAGCCTGTTGGTGGTTAGGACGTAAGGTAAGGAATGCTAAGTAAACAATAAGAACACGATTTTAAAAGTGGTACACAGAGTGGAGCAGTGAGTGCAAGGCTTACAAGCCACAAGGAGAATTTGCCTGACACGTTTAGGTTAATATTAGGTGGTGATTAATTAGCCAATATCCTGCATGGTTTATTTCCTACCTCACAACCCAGGAAGGTCAGGGCTCTTCTGACACCTGTATTTGGGCTGAAGCAGACTTAGGCCTGAAAGAGGAGGCCCTTGATGG
Organism: Nannospalax galili; assembly: GCF_000622305.1. Classification (NCBI taxonomy): domain Eukaryota; kingdom Metazoa; phylum Chordata; class Mammalia; order Rodentia; family Spalacidae; genus Nannospalax; species Nannospalax galili. Next base: position 445,454 of record NW_008357164.1, read on the forward strand.
AATTCTAGCCTCTTGTCTCCTTTTAACAGCTCTTACACATCAAGCTGTACAGTCCACTAATGAGATCTAAATTGTGTCATTAGGCAGGTATTTTGGTTTCATTATCACCAATTCTTTCAATGTGGACTTGCTAATCTTTCCAATTAACCAGTGGAAGTCATTGCCAACCAATCAGTTGACTGCATCAATGAAAACCTGGTTACTTGGAAATGGTTGGTTTAAAATTAAATAATTTGAAGTATTTAGAGGAAAGAGTGATTCCAAGGTGGACATGGACAGCTTAAAAAAGGTCTGATTGTTGGATTAATTTGTCTCAGAAAATTCACAAAATGAAGTATTTTCAGAGTTTTAATAAATTGTTTCTGTTTTTGAGTGCTTGCATCTTTGCGTCTGCATTTTGAATTCGGGGTTGTTATCCCCACACACATTCACATTACATAGATACACACTTTCATTTCATAATTTCATCTGTATGGTCAAGAAAGCATTGGTTTAGCAAGACACATTTTAAATATATTAGTTTGGTTTTATTGGCATATTTTAAATTAAACTAAATTTTATTTTAAAAGTAATGTATAAGTGAGTGTCATACCAATTGCCTAGGGTACAAATCACAACTTTCACCCTGCTTGTCACAAAACAGCATACCAACCTGAGTCAATAGAAACTGTTATAGTTAATTCCAGGTAAAAGTAAAGACAAGGTTCTTGATGTGTCTGATTGTAATCAGGTTGTAGAGACTTCAGCGCACAATGGTCCAAGGAATAGCCTTTATTTTGTGGCTTTAAACTCAATAAGACTGATGGCTTAATTGCGGTAAATAGCTTAGAAGTGGAGCTCTATTTATAATGGAATACTCTAGACAATCATTTTCTCTTTCTATGGAAAAAAGCCGCCTTGAATTGTTCAGCATTTATGTATGTAGGAGACCTTTAAGAAATAAAACTATTTTGAAACTTTGGCATTAGTTTAAATTTGACTGTGTATTGTATACATATGAACAAGAATTTCAGAGCTTAATTCTGTTGTGTATGGAATTTGAGAGAAACAGGCTTTCCCGTGTAAGCTCATGCTTCTCACTCAAGCTGTCTGTTTGGTCCATGAAAGGTGAGAGTGTTGGTAAATGCTACTGACCATCCCTTTTCATCCTTTCTCTATTTGGTTTGGGTTCCTTAAACCACATGCTCCACTGCTGTCTTTAAAGGTATTTCTTCTACAATCCTTCACTGCCGCTATTGCAAGACAACCCATGAAAAGCTCTTCCAGCAATAGTAATGTGCCAAGTCTCATAAGCCTTCATACTGCTAGAATTATTTCCAGCCAACCAGTCCAGCCTTGGCAGACAAAAGAAAAATGAGGAGGAACCCATTAGAGGGATGCTTTTGGAAGCCCTTGTCAAGAAATCCAATGGACTCTCATATGAACATTTGAAAATTGTCCTGTTCTGACTTTTTTCTAGTTCCCTGTCTAGAACTTGTAATGCTAATTACTCTTGCCTTTACTTCCTTATGCAATTTGGGAGTCTTTTAGATAGACCCACTGAAGGGGTTCTCCAATTGCCTTGCCCTGAGTCCCTGTTCAGCATGGAAGAAGCCAGAGTGGTCTGCGTCCTTATTGCCCATTAGCCATTTGGGTAACCTCTTCAGAGGCTGGCATGATAAGAATAGGTGGTAGGAATTGACTAGGCAATTAGGGTAAAAAGACCCCAAAGAAATATAGCCAGTTTCTTGGCTAAAATTCAAAGTGTCCTTGGGCCTGTTAGCAACACACTGTTCCAAAGGCTAAAAATTTCAAAATGTCAGAAGTATTTGGGAGCTTGTATCTAATCCTTAAAAGATTTTAAGGTTACCTCTTCAGAGGGGGGAATGTTGGAGAGGAGGGAGTTGGCATGGATTTGATCAAAACACCTTATATGCATGTATGAAATTCTCAATAAAGTTTTTGTAAAAATTAACAAAAAAACGAAAGGTTTTGGAACATCCTCTTCAATATCACATTATTCTTTTAAAATATTTTATTTATTATTTTTTATTTTATGTGTATGAGTGTATTGCCTGCATGGATGTAAGTGCACCTGTGTCATGTAATGCCTATGAAGGTCAGAAGAGGGCATCAGATTCCCCAAGAAGTGGAGTTATCGTTCGTTGTTAGTTACCATGTGGGGGCTGGATATCAAACCCAGGTCCTCTGCTAGAGAAGCCAATGCTCTTAATCACTGAGCCATCTCTCCAGTTCTGTATTACATAATTCTTATTTTTGGATTGAATTCTTGAAAGTCACTAAGTTATTCATTTATTTATTGAGTGAAATGAGCTAGTTATCTCAGATTAATAGCTTTTATAAATATAATCCCTGCTGGTCTTATATTTATAGCTATGTTAATATTCTCCC
>NW_008357164.1:447938-498451 GCF_000622305.1 Nannospalax galili
TGAAGTGTGATCATGTTTTAAAAGTCAAAGTGAATAATTACATTAGGAAAAAATGCATCTAACAAATAAAACGACTAACTGAACTGTAATGCTGACCTTTAGAATAACAGACATGATTAAATGCATATCGTTAGATTGGCCTTCCTGTCTGGATGTAATGCTTTTAAGTGTTTCATTCCTCTGTGCTTATTGACTTTGGTTAATATATTCTGTGGATTTACACTTGATGTATTCAGGAAAGTAGAAAATAATTAACCACCACTTAGGTTACTGTCAAGAATGATGAAGTAACAGAGATCCAGTAGGCTTTCATGGACTGCTGGCCTCACAACATTTTAAATCTTCAGGATCTCATTAGCAAGACTTCAAGTACAGTAGCTTTGAGAATAAGTCTTATTTTTACTTTAGGAAGGGACAAATGATTTTCTTGTACATTGAGCTTAAAAATAAATTTCAATAAAAGTAGGATTGGATGGACAGATAACTAGCTAAACACTTGAGAGAACCCAGTGACTGAACTCCATGAACTGAATGATTGGTATGATATAACAGTTTTGGGAAACCAATGGCTACAAGGGGGCATGGGAGAAAGAAAATCTCATTTGTCTTCTGTGGAAGATGAGTTGACTAATGATGTTTGTATGAGTATGCTGTATATCAGAAGTACACACTTCATCAACGGACTTCTCCCAGGGACATCACAAAATTGCAACTGTTACTATTCAAATCTGACAGATGCACAAGCTTTGATGCTGTGGTTTCAGTGTGTTACTGAAGCAAATGTATCATACACTTAAGCTCCAATACAAGTCTTGAGAAGTAGAACTTTTGTTTTGTTTTGTTTTTGAGACATGGTCTCTCTGTAGTCCCAACTGGCCTGGCCTCAATCTCACAGAGATGTGTCTGCCTCTGGTTTCTGCATGGTAGATTAAGGGTGTATGCCAACATACTCTGTTGAGAGGTGGAAATTTTAAGGGGTGATTGTGTTATGAGAATCTTGCCCTCATGAGCTGATTAATGACAGTATTACAGGAGTAGGTCAGTTTTTGCAGGAGTGACTTCCAGATAAAAAGTGAATATGGCTTTCTTCCATTCCCCCCCATCCTCGTATGTCTAGAAAGTGGGATATGGGCTCTCAGGGAAGATTCTGCTGGAGCGTAAAGACACACTGTTGTTCATCTGACTGGGGTGTGTACTTGGGATCAGTTTCCTTCCTTTTCCTCTTACTTACTTCTGCTCCATGGAATGCTGTTCCAGTTTGTTCCTCCATTACTGTGACAAAACATTCTGATCACTACCAACCTGGGGAGAAAAGGGTTTATTTAGCTTACATCTCCTGGGTCACAGTTCAACACTGTGGGAGCCCAATGTAGGAATTCAGGGCAGGAAACTGGAGGCAGGAGCTGAAGCACAGGTCATGGAGGAATGCTGTTTACTAACTTGCTCCCCTGGCCCCTGCTCAGCCTGCTTTCTTATACAACATAAGCTTACCTGCCCAGGGTTGGCACCACCTACAGTGTGCTGGGCCATCCTACATCACTCAGTAATCAAGAAGATGCCCCATAGACAGGTCAGTCCAATGGAGGCAATTCACCAATTGAGGCTCCCTCTACCCAGGTATGTCAAGTTACATGGCATGTCTTCCCTATTCCTTTCATGTTGTACTTTAGGAACATGTAATTGGTACATTTCACAGGCTCACATTTGAAGAGAAATTTGCCTTAGGATAAATCATGCCTTGAATCTCACCCATACCTGAGACTCAGGAGTTTGGAATTGTAAATTGGTCCTCGAACCAGTTAAGACTCAAAGTTACTAGGATGGAAAGAATGTATCTTAGAAAGAATGATTCCTACATGTGTGAAAAACTTAAAATTGGGGTAGGGGAGGGGGAGCTAGAGTAAAATCCTATGGTTTGAATGTTAACCCGAAGTTTATGTGTTGGAAACTGTGTGTCTGAGAGAAAGTACGAGTGGCTGAACTGGGGACTGAAGTAGGGCCAAAGATTGTTTCCTAAAGAAGTCAAGGTATATGTACTGAGCATACCACCAGCCCTTTTTTTTGTTAGAAAATTAATCTCCAATGTAAAGATGAGCTATAGAGAATGTAAGAGGTAAGTGGATTAATGCACTTATTGTAAGACAGATTTAATTATGAAAGTGGGTTCCCCGTTTTGCCCTCTTTCCTCTCCCCTCCTTCCATCCCTCCTTTCATCCTTCCCTTTCTGTCACTCCTGCCAGAATGTTGTAATAATACCAACCTTGCCAGATAATCCCCTGGACTTTAGACTTACTGACGTTCAGAAGAGTAAAACAAAAAATGTCTACTCCGTAAGGCATCCTCTTGCAGTAGCACAAAATGAATGAAGGCACTTGTCTTGCTTGGTGAAGTCCAGGAAGTCACAGTGCTGGAAATCAAATTCAGATCTTTGGAGCACCACATCTATTCTAAGTTCAATATTTTTTGGGAAGAAAGAAAAGGGAATACAAGTTAACAAGTGAAAAGAGGAGGGTTTGGTGCCTTTTGAACAGTAGGGGCTGGGATGAAAGGGAAGTGAAAAAGAACAACTTCCTTGAAGAAATTCAAAGCAGAAAATTCTTACTTCAGATGTTGAAGGCTTAAATTGAGTGAGGGTGTTTTCTAAAGAAGTCAAGGTATACGCTTTACTTTTTCCAGCTCTGTTCGCTTAAAAAATAGAAGAGTATTGATACTGGCTCTCATTTTCTACTTAGTGCTCTAAGAAGAGACACTATTAAAGTTGTCAGACAAGAATCAGTCTGTAATTATTTTATCTAGACAGCCAAGCTAACATTTTATTCCCTTCTTATTCATTGTATGATTTAACATCATTTCTTTTTATGAAATTAAAATAGGATCCACTGTAGAATTCATGCAACAACTACCTTTAGTTATTAATTAAGAAGTCATTTGAGTAAGAATAGGGAGAGTTTGAGGCTAAATCACTCTTCATTTGGTAAAGCCTATCAGAATGACCCATGAAGCAAATTGTGACCTAATCAAATGGATTGCACAAGAAAATTATTTAGAATATAATGATAGCGGGGCTTTAATTTAGGCTGTACCACACATGGCGGGAAAGCTAGTTTGAGTGTGACAATAGCATTACACATTGCCTTTGAACATCAGAGCAATTTGCTGTAAACTTATCATTTGTTTGCTTGAATAAGTATTACTCAAGAGCAGAACAAATGTTTGTGCACATTGCTTCAAGCGTGCCTCTTTCCACGGTCGGTCTCTCAATTTACTAACGTATAGAAAACATTATTTACATAACAAATGAGTGAGAAAATGAACCTTTCTGCTGTTTTCATTTAGTCCAGGGAACAGAAAATTTTTCTTGCTAAGGGTCAAATAGTATTTTGGGCTGTGAGTGGGTGGCCTCTTTTGTAATCTCTGGCCATACTCTGGTCTGGGAGCAGCTTTAGACAGGACCTAAATGAATGGGTGTGCTACCTGTCAGTCAAACTTTCTTTGAAAGAACAAGTATCAAGATGATTTGACTTCTGGGCTGTAATTTGCCGATCCCTAACTTGGTTCAACTGTCTACATTCTACAAAGATGTAGCAAGTTGATATTGGAATTTAAGAAACATCAAGAATTTAAAAGATTTTTTGGCGTTTCACCATTGATTTTAACTAGGAAGTGCAAGGCCTGGAGTAAAGGAGAGGATTTCTTAGAGCAGAACATGTACCTGGTCACAGAAAAAGAAAGAGGATGTTGTTCTCCCAGCCCACCGCTCCTGGGCAATCTCTGCGGTGCCTGCATTGATAGTCAAAGAAAATGAAAAAGGGAACAGTAACAACAAAAGCCTCCTACCTGAGACTGTGGAAGAGAACCTTCCAGCAGTATATCTTTTTGTATGTCAATATATGCAAATATATGCTAATTTAATGGGATATTTGGCGGGCCTCAGGGAACCAGTTGCTACTAAAGAAGTAATCCCCGAAGAATACAAACTAGAATATAAGTGCTCCGAAGCCTGATTAATCTTCATGGTCTACATTGAGCTGCCTGCTCATTTATCCGGTTCCCTGAGCTGGGACACCTCTGTGGTTGTTCTTTCATTTCTGCAAAGATTACACTGTGAACATGTGTGGACTCCTTTTCATTTGAGCACACAGCTACCTCCACTCCTCTCTCCCGCTCTTCTGGTTCTTGATGTCAGGCAGAGACTGGAGGTCCTTTCAAGCTGAAACATTTCATGTTGGGTGGTAGACTGGAGTGGAGTAATTTTTAACTTGGACCGAGCTTTGGAGATTAGAGCAGTTAGTTGACTTTGGAGCTAGACTCTTTCAGAATAGGAGACTTAAAAGAAAGAACAACTTCCCTACAATCTGTTTTTGCAAAGAAAAGATTTTGAAAATACTAAAGACAAGCTCAAGATTTGGGACTTTGAATGTGAGCACAAACAAGAATACATCTGTATTGATTAAGTACAAATTCTTATGAAAGCTACTGCAAACTGACGCCCATAAAGATGACCATAAAGATGACCATAATGACAGTAAAAGCAAAGAACTATGGGGGAATTTTTATATGTCAGCTATAGTTGTAGGGACTCTCAGATGTATCAAAAAAATTACATTTTATGTTGACAAGTTCCTAAAGAGGTGTCTATTACATATCGATTAAATCCAAAATCCTTCACTTGTAAATCGGTATTCTCTACATACTTTTCTTTTAATATTCCATTATTCTTGTGCAAATGCCATATGACCTAGACATTTGGTGTCACTTGCTGCTTCTCAAAAAGTGTTTTTGGGCTGGGAAGGCAGTTCAGTCAGTAAAGTGCTTGCTGCTTAAGCACTAAGAACTGAATTTGATTCCAAATACTCACATGTAAAAGTCCACTGTGGGGGCTCAGCAGTTAAGAGCACTGACTGCTCTTGCAGAGGACCCGGGCTCGATTCCCAGAACCCACATGGCGGCTACTAACCATCCTTAACTCCAGTTCTAGAGGAATCGGAAGCCCTCTTCTGACTTCCGTGGCATTGCACAACACGGGTGCACTCACATACACGCAGGCAATACAGTCATACACATAAAAAACATAAAAATAATAAATAAAATATTGAAAAAAGAGATGTTTAAAAAAAAGTCCATTGTGGTGAAATCTGTCTGGAATTCCAGCACTGGGGAGAAGATGGGAGAATCTCTAGGACTCAATGGCTGGCCAGCCTTGCCTGCTTGGCTAATTCCAGGCTAGTAAGAGATCTTGTCTGGAAAAATGTGGATGGCTTCTGTTGAATGATACATAATGTTGACCTCTGGCCTCCACATGCAAAGACAGATACACAAACATATACCCACACACGTGAATGCACACATGTATACACATGTGTGCCTGCACACATATAGAAATAAATTAATTAATTAAAAATAAAAATAAATAACAAACCTTTTTCTATTTTCTCTGGATATAAAAAAGAAATTTTTAAATTGGTAACAGAAACCTGATTTTTTCTTGCCGCCAATTTTTACTCCATGTTTTTTACAGGGGGTCTAAATGCCTCGGGGATAGGGATGGACAAAAAGACAATCATCCTCTGAATACAAAGACTAGCTCAGGGTTAGTTTTATTATCTAACTACAACCAGTTAGACTTTATGGCACTACTAGGAAGAGACAAAAATTTCTTTTCACTAGTAAACTTAGAAGCAGGATATGAGACTCAATTTCCAATGCCATGTTGTCAAACCTGAGAATAAATCTTTTAAAACACAGAACAGAGCCCAGATATGGCAAGAGAGAAAGTCTATAAAGAGCTACTGAGTCCTGAATGCAGCCTCCTCCCCAACTTTGACAAGGGATGCTTTTTTCATTAATAAGCTAATAAATTACATTTTTAGGTTAAACCAGTTTGAGTTACATTTTATATATCTGCAGCTGAAACAGTTCAGCATGAAACACCACCTAGAATTACAAATGGTTACTACATCTTTAATCAGCAATATTCTATTTTTCAAAAGAGAACATTTCCCTTTAAAAGGCAAAGAACAAAAGAATCATTGAAAGTGGAAATAGCTTCATTTTATAAAATTATTATATTTAATATTCTTATTTCTTAGCGGGTAAGTGAAACCTTATTACAAAGCATAGAGGACTGAGGAATGGCCGGTCTAATGGGACAATAACCAGTCGAGTCTTAGGAGACATGCGTTTGTCTCTGATCTGTTAGTGTTGTAGGCATTGTGTATTATTGGGGAATTACTCAAATTCCCTACATTTGTGGCCCTCAGCTACCAACTGGAACAAATAATTCTTGCAGTCCATATGCTAGTTATGTGGAGAAAAATATAGGTTGGTTTATATTAAAATATTCAAAAGTTTCAAGTCATTGTGATGTACAATATTAATTTCCAACCTCTGATTATGATTTTGGGGTAAAGTATATTATGACTGGCTTTAGCAAAGTTCCTTTTCTTTGCATGCCTGTACAATCTTTCAGAACATGAGTCATTTGTAGAGGTCACTACAATATATAATTTCAAGGATTTTTTGCTAACTTTTTGGGCAGAATTTTACTTCAATGTTATAAAACCACATTGATCGAGTATCCTGGAGTTAAATGAGGTAAAAGGATTTTTTTTTTTTCAAAAATGTTCAGTGTGTGAAGCAATGACCATCTGTTTTATGGGATAATTATGTGATGTGTTACAACTTTTGCTGTTGTGGTTGTTGTTGCTGTTCACAGCTATGCTTTGAAGGATTGGTCAATGAGCCATATCATAAACACTGGCAAAATGGGATTTTTGTGCAAGAATAAATCTGAGCTGTTTTCTGTACTCTCAGCAGATTTTCTTTTTAAAAGATGAACTTGATTTCAAATGTATTTTGCAACCATAACGAAACAGCTGACATTTAATCATCTTAACCTGCAAAAGGTCTGATTCAGTGAAGTTCAGTGCTTCCTTACCAGGAAGCTGTTGTCTGGGTTTGTGACTCCTCAGTGTAGAGGGCCGCTGCTTCTGGAATTGGGAGCCAGATGAGTGAAGTGTGCATGGATGTCTCTGCAAAAGAAAATGCTTTATAGCCTAGGATCTGCATCACATCCATTTGCATTTGGCAGAAGAAAGAGGAAAACCATGAACACAGATGCAGCGATTGCTGGCTGCTCTGGAGGACTTGACACACTGTCCATTGCTAATTCTGTGTGGCAGGTGAGGTAGACTGCCTGCTCACTGACAGTAGGCCAGTCACATGAGTGGTTTTCCTTCTCTCAGTTTGTCTCTGAAGTTTCCTATATTGCACAGGCCAGAAGCAATGGCTGATTTTGCACAATTTGTAGGAAAGCAGCACTTTCTTCTTCAAAAAGCTGCTAAAATGGCACCTGTAGTGAGGACATGTTTGCCAACGACAGGGTCATGTATTTGGCCATTTACATAGTTGGATCAAAACCAGAGAGGCCCAGTGTTTCCAAGTGCTACAGCTTCGTGGCAGGCATTCCATGTGGCCACTATATATCAGAAAGATACTATATCATAGTATAGTTTCCTGAACTGAACTGATCTACTACTTCTGTGATATAAGCTTTCCATATCAGTGTCTGCAAGATGAAATAGATTTAGCTGCTTCTAGTGTTTAAGAATGAATACCGTGGTCAATAGAGCAGAGTTTCTGGAGTGTGTCATGGTATGCTAGTCAGCTTTGTGTTTCCTGTAACAAAATACCTGCAATAATCAAATTTAAATGAGGCAAGTTTTATTAGTTTTAATTTTGCTCATGAGTTCCATTTCATGACATGTTCAGTTGGCCACATTGCTCTTGGGCCTGAGGAAAGGTAACATGACCTGGTTGGGAGCATATTTACTCCATAGCCAGGAGGTGAAAAGGCAGACAACAAGAGACTGATGTTCCGTAATCAGACTTTAAACCACACCCAAGGAACCTAGACCTTCCAGCTAAGCCCAACCTCCAAGCAGGACCCAAGTGCAATTCGGACCTTTAACACATAGACCTTTGGGAGCTCATACCCAGTCCAAGTGACAGCCCTTGAGGTGCAGAGCCGAGCTCTTGTACTAATTAACTGTGATTTGAGAGAATTTACCAAATGTCTCTATGTCTCAGTTTCTTTATGTGTAAAAAGAGGAAATTATTTCAAATATCGGTTATGATTAATAAATAAACTAATACCAGTGAGTGGAATGTTTTAAGTAAGTTCTCCATTAGGGTGCATTGTTATTCCTGTGATTCAATTTTAATACTTCACTCAATTTTATTTTCTCTGATTCAGAAGAAATAGTTATATAGTCACAAATCGATTCTGGAATATTTATTGATTATATATACTGTGTTTACGTTACTCTCATAAGTACTTTGAAGATAGAAAAATAGTGTTGGCTCTTAAATGACTGTGGTGATGTACAACTTGGGGATTCTTTTAAATATTAGAAAAAATAGGTAACTCTCAAGGCATCTTTAAATTTTATTTTGACAGGACCACTTGAATAATAAAGTAAAAATGTGTAACAATTGATGCTATTTTGGAGATACTAGCACTAAATAGGTAGTGATCCTCTTGTGCTAAGAACAGCTTGCTGGACTTCAGAGTCTCATCTCTGCATTGAGGTTTACAGTGAATGAAGCATCTGGTTCTCAAGAATGCTTCAGTAAATACTTATTAGTAACTGAGTTTTCAGTTAACAGCACTTTCATTCATACTTCCACATCCATGTTTTCCCAGGCTCAGCCACATGGTGTTATAATGTGGAACTCTGTCCTGTGCCTATGAGGTATTAGCGACATTGCTCTTCATTAAATTTCCTACCGTCCTCCCTCCAGGTATGACGACTATACATACATACATATATGTATTTCTGAAGAGATTGCTGACTGTCTTGATGGGAAAATTACCTCCAATGAGAACCAGTGAGCACAAGCACCTGACAATGATTTACAGGACAAGTTAGATAAAAGAGAGAAGTTCTGACTTTACCTGAGAGTTACATGTATCTTAATGGATCTAGGGATATGCAAGACATTATCTGCCAAGGTGGACATGGAAAGGAAAGAGTTTGACAAAGGTTCAAACTTTCTTGTGTGAGGGATAGGGTTGTCTGATTCACAGTTAACAGCAGGTCATTTAAAGGGCTAATGCCATGTCTTTTGACTCGTAACTGCTAGCGTAACTCTTTTAAAAAAAGTTTTTATTCATTTATTTGTTTTTATTTATGTGTATGAGTGTTTTGCATGAAAGTGCACCCAAATGTGCAGTGCCTGAAGTGGACAGAAGAAGCCCCGGAACTAGAGTTACATGATTGTTAGCTGCCATATGAGTGCTGAGAACTGAACTTAGGTCCTTTTCAAGAACAGCCAGTGCTTTTAACCACTGAGCCATCTTTTCAGTCCCTAGAGTAACTCTTGAACCCAGGAGGTCATGCATCTCTAAATCTTATGCCTTTCTCTGTTTTGCATAACTGTATACATCATTGTGGTGGTATGGATGAGATTGTCTCCAATAAGCTCCAAGTAGTTGGACATTTTGTCTTTAATTGGTGGCACTGTTTTGGGAGGTTTTAAGAGGTTTGGTCTTGCTGGAGGAAGCATGTCACTGGGGGGCAGGTTTTAACAGTTCTTAGGCCTTGCTGGATTTCCTGTTGCTCTGTGTATCCTGTGCCTGCTTGAAGATGTGAGCACTCCACTTTCTCCTCTGGCCACCTCCAGCCACCATGCCTTCCCACCATAATGCACTCTTGTCCCTCTGGAGACCTAAGTGCAAATACACTCTTCCTTCTACAAGTTCCTTAGGTCATGGTACTTTATCAAAGCAACAGAAAAGTAATGAATACAATCATGGAGGCCAGTGTGACTGAAATGGGCAGTTAACATGGTGTGTAAGCCAAGTCTGGTTGATTCCTCTCGGCTAGAGTAGTAACCACAGAGGGGCTTTTCAGCAGTGACAGAAAACATCTGAAATGGCCACATGACAGCTTCTGGGGAGCAGTCCTTTTTCTAAGGGGAGCATCCTCTATATTATATGACAACAAAGAATCTATCTTTTTCAGAGAGACAAGAAGATTAGCTTGATACAGTTTTCATATCCATGGACAGGGGGTACTTAAGGACATTCTGATTTTGTGTATATTTGTGAGAGTCTAATTTAATTTTCTTTCCTTTAAAAAATATTCAAATTTTTCCTAGGGGAAAGGGCAAGGAAAAAAGTGCCTTTAACAGCACTTTCATTCATACTTCCACATCCATGTTTTCCCAGGCTCAGCCACATGGTGTTATAATGTGGAACTCTGTCCTGTGCCTATGAGGTATTAGCGACATTGCTCTTCATTAAATTTCCTACCGTCCTCCCTCCAGGTATGACGACTATACATACATACATATATGTATTTCTGAAGAGATTGCTGACTGTCTTGATGGGAAAATTACCTCCAATGAGAACCAGTGAGCACAAGCACCTGACAATGATTTACAGGACAAGTTAGATAAAAGAGAGAAGTTCTGACTTTACCTGAGAGTTACATGTATCTTAATGGATCTAGGGATATGCAAGACATTATCTGCCAAGGTGGACATGGAAAGGAAAGAGTTTGACAAAGGTTTAGCATTATTTATTATTTATAAAAATACTCTTCATGCAATTAATAAAATAATCACTTATTGTATCAAGACCAAAACAAAAAAGAAAAAAATCAAAGGATTTGAAGCAAAGATTGACTCAAAACATTGAAACTAGGCTTTAACATCATCTAATTCTTACTGTAGCCTATAAGTTCTCAGATATTAGCCCGAATTGAATCTGGAGGAATTCCAACACAAATACCATGGCTTGGCCATAAATTTCTGGTTCAGCAAGTGCACAAGAATTTTCCTTTCTAATAGATTTGCTTGTGATGCTAAATCTATGATACTAGAAGGCATAACATGAAGCACGTATTTCTGCTTTCAGGCTTGCATTGTGGTTGTAGGATCTGAGTGAAGACTACCTACCACCAAAGCTCTGTGTGAGGAATTCTCTTGAAGTGTATACTCTGATCTACTCTCCTGAGAACGTAATTAGATTATTGTAGCATAGAAAGAGAATCAATGGTATCTCTTCATGAATATTTTGTATTACTGAGAAATCATGTGTATTTGTGAATATGTGCATGACTGTGTGTGTGTGTGTGTGTATGTGAGTGTAGGAATGTGTGGGCACATGTGTGTGAATTCATGTTTGTGATAGTGTGTGAACATGTGGGTACATATGTGTAAATATGTATGTTTGTGATGGTATGTGGATGTGTGTGTATTTCAATGTGTGTATGTGTAGTGTCTGAATGTGTGTAGGTATGTTTGTGATTGTCTATGTGTATAAAAGTGGGTGAGTATGTGTGTGTGCTTGAAAGTTTGTATGTGTGTATACATGTTTGAATGTGTGTGAGTTTGTATTACGAAACAGTAATACTAACGGGTCTCATGCCTTTGTACATGGCCCATCTCTGCCTATTCTTTCTCTTATTTTCCATTTTTTTGTGTTTTGGGGAGGAAAATGGAAATGACCTGCTGTTTGACAAATTCTACAAATTACTCTCCCACAGATCATTGATAATCTATTACACAACTTCCCAGAATTTTGGACTATCAACAATTAAGTATAATGTCAGGTTTTATCCTTGTAAACTAATTTAGAAATGAAAGCACTTTATAGTTCGCCAATAGAGAGTACTTTAGAGGTGTCTGTTTGGTTTGAATGTAGACTGTCCCTTACAGACTCAAGTTTTTGAACGCTAAGTCTCCAGCTGGTGGCAGTTTCTTGGGAGGCGATAGAAGCTTTTGGATGTGAGAATTAACTGGCAGACAGGCTGGCACGGGAAGCAGATCTTGGAAGTTAAACCTACTTCATTTTCAGGAGAGCTCTCTGTTTCCTGGTTGGCCACCATCGTATGACCAGCCCACTCAAGCCCCTTTCAATACGGTTCCATTGCCATGTGCTCCTTGCAGCTCTAGTTTCATTCTATTGCTGTGATAAGCTACTTTACTCAAAAGCAACTCATGGAAAGGAAAGGGTTTATTTGGCTTAAAATGTCAGGCCATAGTCCATCATTGAGAGAAGTCAAGACAAGCATTCAAGGTAGAAACTTGAAGGCAGACGTGTTTGCTATGTCATACAGTGCCAGGACCAGCCCCAAAGGAAGAACAAGAAGACACGATGAAAAGACAGGGTAACAGTGTTCTCAGCTGGGTACCACCATAGACAATGGACTCCTTTATTTATATTCCTGGTTTTTCATAGTATATTCATGCATAGCATAAGTCAACTGGTATTTTTTTAATACATGTAACTATAATCTGTTGCTAAGTAACTAAAGAAAACTGAACTCCTTGCTTTGGACATTCAAGAATCTTCTTATCTTACAGCTGCAATTCTTGGAGACTGAACAGTCTGCATAACAAAACAATTAAACTTACCCAGCTGTCCCAAGGATATAGGCACATATTGTGATTGCCACTCCAACTCCCTGAGGCAGTACCCTGGGAATGTTTATGCTGACACATTTTACCACTAAGTCAGGGGGTAGGTCTTTATGTGTTTGTTGCTGGCCAATTTGATTCGCAGTTTACAGCATTAACTCTGACCAAGGACCTCACTTTACAATCAAAGATGTGTGGCAGTGGCTGTGGAAGATGATGCTTACTGACTGCCAGGAAGGCTTATACTCAGCTAGCTTCCTTAAAGAGTTCAGGAACAACCACCTAGGAAGTGGTGCCACCCACAACAGGGCCTTCCCACATTATAAACAATCTAAACGATCCTGTAGAAATGTTTAGAAGTCAGTCTGGTCTTGGCAGTTCCTCAATTGAGATTCTCTTCCTAGATAATTCTAGGTTAGGTCAAGCTGACAGTTAAAGCTAACCAGGATAGCTGCCATGAAAAATTGAAATCCCCTGAAAGGAGTCAAAATTAATTCTCTCTTCAGCTGTTTTTATCCAATGTTTTGTCACAGCAAGAAAAGTAACTAATACATTTACAAGCATGGATTATAAGGAGGCCTAAATGACAGAAATATTCTTTAAAAAGCAGAGATAATTTCAATATTGTCTAACCCACTTTCCGATTTATTTTTTAATTTTATATGTGTGAGTGTATTGTCTGCATGTGTATAAATGTACCAGTGTCATGCAGTGCCTGGGGAGGTCAGAAGGTGGCACTGGATTACCTAGGAACTGGAGTCACAGACAGTTGTTACTGCCATGTGGGTGCTGGGAACTGAACCTGAGTCCTCTGCAACAGTAGTCAGTATTTTTAACTACTGAGCCATCTTTCTAACCCCTCACTTTCTGGTTTTTTATTTTTTTATGTACTTCCTTAAAAATACTTCAGACATGTAAATAAAGCATTTTTTGTGTAATTTGGGAGGAATCTCATCCATATGCACACAAACATTTTTAGTTATACTGAGTGCTGTGCATTTATTATATCGATTGGTAATAAAAACACACACACACACACACACACACACACAATGCACTAAGTCAATTTAGTGGTGCTCTCATGTAACTGTGTTTAGGACTGTCCATTTGAGATCAGATAACTTTTCAGGGAGCTAGTCCCTGGAGAAGATGGATTGTCCCTCAGAATTCATTGATTACCTATAGCTATAAATGGGAAGATAAAAGTTTTGCCATTCACCTTTTCATATCAACTGTTGTTTTCATTAGGCAGATCTCGATTAAACACTTTTTAAATGAAGAGTTGGTCATATTTTTTGACACTGGGTCTTACCATACAACCCAGGCTTGTCCCAGACTTGCAGGCCTCCTGCCTCAGCCTCTCAGCTTTCCTAATGCCACCATATCAAGGTCTTGATCATAATTTTAAGAAGCTTACAATGTCTGAGGAAAACAGCTTATGAATGAACATATAATTCAACAGAACTTTGTTGCATCGAGGGTGTGTGCAAAATAGAGAGAGAATAGGTTAAGCGGGAATGGAAAATGCAGTACAAATAGGAAACTATTTTTAGAATAAAATATCTTGTGAATGATGAAAATAACCCTTAGAATTAGACTATTCAAATGAATACTGATTATTCACTTTAGTATGGTTAAAATGTAAAAACAAGAACCTGTGAATAAAATTTCTAATGAATTGTTTTTCACATTATTCAGATAAATAAGGCTCCTCCCCCTTTGATACTGCCTCTTTATTTTCACTCTTTCACCCTCCTAAGTGGTTCCCAATAGTTAGTGTTAGGTGAAATACATGGTCATTTATGTAAAAGTTAAAAGGGGGCATCTTGATGATCAGGATGATTTACTACACAAGCACTGAGATATTAAAAATCTTAAAAACATTTTTTTCTGATCATGGTGGTGCACACCTGTAATTTCAGCATAGGAGATAGAAGCAGGAAGATCTCTGTGAAATGGAGGCCAACCTAGTTTACCTAGTGAGTTCCAGGCCAGCTGGGGTTGCAGGAAAATCCTGTCTCAAAACAAAACAAAATGAAACAAAATGAAATGAAATGAAATAAAACAAAAGAAAAAACCAAAATATTTTTACTGATTCTTTCATACAATTTATTTTGATCATATTCAGATCCCCTCTCCTGTCTTCTCTCAGATCCATCCCTACCTTAACACTTTGACTTCATATCCTTTATGATTTTTTTTAAAGGTCTATCTAAGCTGGGCATGGTGGCACATACCTTTGATCCCAGCAATTGGGAGGCAGAGACAGGTGAATCTCTGCATTCAAGTTCAGCCTGGTCTACATGGAGAGTTCCAGGACAGCTGGGGCTACAGGGAGATCCTGTCTCAAAAAGACAAAAAAAAAAGAAAGTCTTATCTAAAATGTCTATTTGACATGTGAGCCTGGTCATATGCTAGCTAGTATCATATCCTTAAAGAAAACTATTAGTCTTTCAACAGGTACCAATTGCAGTAATTTCTCAACTAGAGCTGGGAGTTTTGTTAATTTCCCCCCTTCCATGCTTGATTTTTGTTTTGCTTGGGATTGTGTGGGTCTTGTACATGTTGTTACAAGTGCTGTGGGTTCATATGTGTAGCTGCCTTGCTGTATCCATAAATTAGTTTTCTTGTATTCGATTGGCTCTTACAAGCTTTCCACCCTCTCTTCCGCAATGATCCTGGAGACTCAGGAAGACAGGGTATGATATAGATGATTCAATTGGGGAAGAGCACTCTACAGTCTTTTATTCTCTGCATGCTGAGGAGTTGTGGGTCTCTGTAATAATCATCATCTACTACAATAAGAAGCTTCTCTGGTGAGAACTGAAAGATGCTCTGATCTATAGGTATAGCAGAAAGAGATTCATTAAACAGAGTCATTAGGAATCGGTTTAATATGTCCATTTGTTACACAGTTTGGGGCGACTGGAAAGTCCTACTCAGACTCAAAGAGTTCTGAATCAGCTGAATCTAACTAGCTAGCAGCCAGGGGCAGGATTCTCTTTCTGCCAATTTAGAGAGTGCCACCCCACTGGGAGGAACTGAGAGATTTTTAAAGGTAAAGTCCAAAAGGCAATGTCCTTGGTACAAGATTTAAGCTTTTACAATTTTATTAGAATTTTAATGAAAAATCCCTAGGGCAGGTGGCCTGGCAATCCCGGAAGCCTCCTTGAAGAGAAGGATGGGGAGAAGGAAGGAAAGCCATGAAACCATGCAGGTTTGTAGCCTGCATGGGGCAAACCCCTGGCTGGCTGGCAGCCGCATGACTGGGAGAAGGAAGCTTTAGAGAAAGTAAAGAAATACAAGATGCTAGGGCGGCCCAAAGCCTTAAAGAAAGCGTGTTTAGAAAGAGAGCTATGAAGAAGAAAAGGAGAAACTATGCTTCTCTGAAGAACTCAGGGAAGTGGGAAAAATCGCAGACTACATAGCTGTAGCAGGTCTGGAAGTTCTGCCCTAGTAGGCGAGATTCTGGGCAGGAAAAACTCGCTGTCTCATTAACATACTAGGTATTCTGCCCAGCTAGTCAGCATAACCTGCCTTCCTAGGGATAATCCTATGACCAGATGATTGACCAGTTAAACTTACACAACATGGAGGGGCTTGGGGTATTACACATATAGCAGAATACTAGTAGTAGGCTCTCCTCTATGTCCTGTGATCTGTCTAGTCACAGGTTCTTGGCCTTGATAACAATGCCAGGTATGGGATCCATCTTAGGAAATAGACAATAAATCTAATCAGAGGGCGACTGGTTACTCCCATAACATTTGTCCCACTGTTCCACCAGGGCACCATTACTACATCCACATTATGATCACCTGAACAAGTTAAGTCTTAACTCTTAAATTTGGTTTTGAGAGTGGACCCAAACTCAGAGGATACTTGTTCCCCTAGAGATCTCTTGGAACCATCTATCTCCTGAAACTGCACAGATGGAACTGCCATGTTGGAACTCTGTCCCTGGAACTGCTCCCCAAATCTGGCTCCACCCATCATTTTATTCAAAACTGTTTTCCAGGTTCAATTGAGGAAGTACAAGCTTGATTCCACCTTAATCTTAACAGACCATCTGGCCTTTTCATCCCTAGTTCTAGACAATCTCATTCACCCAAGGTCAGATATTCTATCATTTGTGTGAAATGGAGATGGAGATACCACCGTTCAGTGCTTCGATATGCTAATTTTCAAGTATACTCACATTCATTAACCCATTATCTTTTTGGGTGGAGTACCAAATTGAGGTTGTCAAGGAAATGGGATCAGGTGTCTAGATCACAAGACACAAGAACACGTGGTTTTGCTGAGGGTGATTAAAAGTCATTAGTTCAGATTATGTCCATTCATAAAAAAGTCATTCTCACACATCATTGCATGAACTTGCCAGACCAGTCCTCTCTGTATAAGGTGCTATCCACAGTTCTAGAAAAGAAAAGTGATCATCAACCTCACCCAGCTGTGAACATACAAAAGCTTTTAATCAGGGACATTCTTGAACAAGGAAAGACAGATGTTGAAGATGGAAGGAAAGCTGGTTTAAAGTAGTTCTCTAGATTGCAGTGTGCCATTGAGTGTTAGAGTGAGTACTAAATTTCAGGGTTTTTGTTGTTGTTTGTTTGTTTGTTTATAAAAACCAATGGAGCCTTTGCAACAGTGTATTATTTCCCTTTGAATGTTGGAGTACATACATGTCTGGAACATACTCAAAGATGGGTGGGTTTCAGATAAGAAGTTTCTTTGACCTGGAGTGTCAACCATATTGGCAAAAGGTGCTGTGTGATAGGTTAAAAATAAGAGCTTGAATTAACATCTGCCTGGGTTCAGGGAAGTAGTCTCTTTTCTAAAGAATTTTTTAAAAGTTAAATAATGTTCTGCTTTTAGAACTTTCATTTTTGTGCTTCCTTAGCAGAGACAAACCTGTATATATAGAAATAGCAATGGTCTTTTTTTTTAATCTTTCTTCCTTGACTAAGATAGAAATTACTTTTATGAACTAAAACTCATTCCCCCAAATTTATATATTGCCACCTAACCCCCAGTGTGATAGTACTTGGAGATATGGATATTGAGGAAAGGTCTAAAGGACAGGCCCCTAATCCAATGAGATTTATATCCTTATAAAGGAATTAGAGAGGCCAGCCATCTCTCTCCATAGACAGGGGGAAAAGACCAAGTAAGGACAATGTGCGAAACTAAAAAGAGAGGCATTCTAAGCAACAAACCCCATAGCACCTTGATCTTGACATTCCAGTGTCTGTAACTATGAGAAAATAAATTTCTGTTCTTGAAGCCACACAGTCTGCCGTGTTCTATTATAGCAACCACGTATACTAACACACTAGACAATGGGAAGAAGAAGTGCATCTTGATTTTTTCCATTTGTTCTTGTTCTCAGCAGCTACAGAATATTACATGATTAGCTGAAACTTGTTGGATTTTTCTAAAAGTACTATGTTTTCAAAGGAATGCCAGGCCCCTTGGTTGCAAGACTGAAAATCAAAGGCAGGAAATTGCTCTAAAGATTTTATATTGTAAATTATTGTAATAATGGGTATTTTGCCTTTGAAAATGTCTAAATATTCATCCCCTGAATGATGAATACTTCTTGGTGTATTTTAATTTTCTTTGCTCAGTACACTCCTTAAGTTCATGTTCAGCATATACTGTGACTAACGCAAACAGAGCAGACATCAGATCCATTTCATTAAGAAAAGATCAGGTAGAGATTCTGAAAATTTCCCATGAAACTTGGATGCTCAATTCACTCCTTAATTAAAAGCAAACAGCTTTGCTTTCTGGGATTAGGCTACCCAATTACACAAAAATGAGAGAATACGTTGATAAGGAGTATTTGAAGAGGCCAGGCGTGGTGGTGTATGCCTTTAATCTCAGCACTTGGGAGGCAGAGGCAGGTGGATCTTTGTGAGTTCAAAGCCAGCCTGATCTACATAGTGAGTTCCAGGACAGCTGGGGCTATAGGGAGACCCTGTTTCAAAAAGACCCCCCCCAAAAAAGTATTTGAAGAAAAAGAGAAGACTGTAGAAATTTGCCCCAAATGAATACCATCCCAGAAATTGAAATACAAGAGTAAAATCAAAAATGTTTTTCAATGATCTATGCTTCACGTTCTCCCAACTCATGAAGAATTAACATCCCCATGGCTCCATATGTCAACGTCAAGCTTCTAATAAGAGTTTGAGAAAAGGGGCAGATAATAAGTGATGGTTTTTCCAGAGTATAGTGAATATCTGAGATTTCAGGTCTTATTCTGACCTCTCCTAATTTACTCTGTTGCACTAAGCAAGTGAGTTAATCTTTCTGAGACTTCATTTATGTCTTTGTCAAATGGAAATAATGACACCTCCTTAATGGAGAATATTCAGAGATTTAATTAAATTAATGCTTTGAACTTCTTAAATGCAAGTTGCTTTAGAAATGCAAAGTACAATTGTTGAAGTCATTTTTCCTTTTTCTGTGTACAACATTGATTGAAACACATTTAGGTTAATTGGAAAAGTGACTAATTGCTTAAGACACCTTTCCTCATGTTGTGTGATACGAGGGACAACAGGTCAGAATTCTTGATAATAAATTGGATGATAATCTAATTATTTTTAAAAATATTTTATTATTTTATGTGTATGAATGTATTGTCTGTATGTATGTGTACCCATGTCATGCAATGCCCATGGAGTAAAAAGAGGGCGTTAGATGCCCTGGAACTGGAGTTATAGATGCTTGTTAGCTGCCATGTGGGTACTGGGATTCGAACCTGGGTCTTCTGCAAGAGCAGCCGGTGCTTTTAACCACTGAGCCACATCTCCAGCTCTGATAATTTAATTATTAATTAACAACAAATAATCTAAAATGTGGCAAAAGATTTAGTTATTTAGAATCATTCAATACATGAAATTATAATGCCTAAGAGATAAAAAAACAATGAAATTTAATTTGTAGTCTGGACTTGAAATATGGGGTTTCTTATCCCATTGTCTACAGGGTTGATTCAATTTCCTGTTTTTGTGCTGAAGTGTTTACTTTTGTGTAATAAAAGAAAAAGACAACAGTAATAATAAGAGCAACCCAGTGTTATATGAATGAGGGAAATGCCGGGAGATGTCCCTGAAAAGAGAAAGTTTCCATTGGTAAAACAAGGAGCATGAAAATTCTCTAAGAAAAATTTCTGCCAGAGAAACCATTAGCAGACCTCTGTTCTTGTCTGGTGTGTGATG
Source organism: Nannospalax galili (assembly GCF_000622305.1). Lineage (NCBI taxonomy): Eukaryota > Metazoa > Chordata > Mammalia > Rodentia > Spalacidae > Nannospalax > Nannospalax galili. The sequence continues at coordinate 467,594 of NW_008357164.1, forward strand.
TTTTGATAAAGAAGCTTGTGGTAAGGTTTCTGAGAAGCAAGAGATGAAGAAATTGAAAAGTCCCAATAGTGGAAGTTTTGGTTTGTGAATTGTAGTATTGGAGACACAGATAATGAGACAAAATGTAAAACTTCTGTTTATAGAAAGGGTGGCGATTAGCAATGGGTCCGCAAATAATTCTTTAACCAGGGCCGTTGGGAAAGAAAGCAGCTGTCTTCTTGAAGGGGACTTTGCATCCTTTAGGAAGAACCAGGTTGCAATTGGATTCAGCAGAGTTTCTCAGCACTGACTGAGTCCTAGAATGAATCTCCTCAGAAACTGTAAAAGCAGTACTGCTTTGAGCCCTTGGTCCTGACCAATTAAATCAGGATACATGGTGAGGGATGCTTAAGAGCAGAATTTGACCAAAACAAACAAAATATGTAAATGTAGTCAGCTGCTCTCTGACAAAGGAACAAGGCAGACCCAGGGAATAATTAGAGATAGTATTTTCATGGAGTAGTGCTGGAGCAACTGGACGTCTGCATGGCAAATCAGTCTAGACACAGGCCTTTCCCACTTCACAAACCATGGCTCTCAGAGGATCGCAGATCTAAATGTGAAATGCAAAACTGTAAAACTCCCAGAATAAAATCTAGGAGAAAATCCGTAAGACTTTGAGTTTGGCAACGATTTTTAGTTTTAACAGCAAAGGCACAAAGTCAAGAAGGAAAAAAATTGATAAGAGAGATTTCATTAAATTAAAATTTCTACACTATGAAAGACATTGTAAAGATAATGGAAAGACAAAACAATGGAACAATTCTTTCATAGTCTGAGAGTAAATATTTGCAAAAGACAGCAGATAAAAGACTTACTCCAATATACAACAGACTGTTAAATCTCAACAAGAACAGAATCAGCCTAATTAAAAACATGGGATAGATTTTTAAGAAGCGCCTCATGAAAGCGGGTACAGGTGGTAAGAAAACGTACAAAGATGCTCCTTATAATCACTAGAGAAGTGGAGCTCTGAAGGCAGAGGCAGGATCATTGCTGCAAAAGTGATGTCAACCTTACCTATATGGTGACTTCCAGAGCAGTCAGGGCTACACAGAATTTCCAAAACTAATCAGACAAACAGACAGCCAGAATCAACAGAGAGCTATTACAGCACTAACGCAATGACCCGAATCCAGAGTATGGACAACACTTTCATATGGCTGAGGCTATGGGATTGGGAATGCAGAATGTAGAGCGGCAGTTTCTCAAAAACTCAACATTCTCTCAAACAAATAGAGTAGCTGTGCTCCTTGTTGCTTACCTGGAGGAATGGAAAAGTTATGTCTATACACAGAAATCCATGGACATGCTTACAGCAGGTTCATTCATAATATCAAAATTTGCAAAAAATCACAGCATACTTTAGAGGGTGAAAGGACAGACAAACCATGGCATAGGTACATTTAGACAATGGAACATCATTTAGCACTGAAAAGGAGGAAACTATCAAGCAATCCAGGAGAAGAAATTTATGGAATTTAAAGGTGTGTCACCAAATGAAAGGAGCCAAGCAGAACAATTCCCACTATGTGACAGTATGGAAAAAGGAAAATTATGAAGACACTAAAAGGATCAGTGATTGCGAGGGCTGGTGAGAGGGAGAGGAGCAGAGAGATTTATACTGCAGTCACAGTTCTCTTCGAGGTCGATTAATGGTGGGTATAAGCCATGCATATCATCCAACATTGTGGAATGTTTGGCAACACTAAGAGCTAACCCACCGCAAATCTAACTTTGGGTGGTAATGGTGTGTCAATGTAGGTTTATCACTTTAATCCAGACATAAAAGGGAGGAGATGGCTGCCCATGTAGGGACAGAGGGGGTGTTGAGTTTGTATTTGAAGTGTCCTCAGAGACCCATGTGTTAATAACTTGTTTCCCAGAGTGGGTCTATTGGCAGTTGGTGGGAAGTTTAAGATGTGTGGCAGAATGGGAAACTCAGAACTTTGGGGCTGTGTCCTCAAAGGGGATGCAGAACCCAGCCTCTTTCATTTCCTGTCTTCTAAGTGTTTCCAGCACTTAGATGATCAATTTCACTACATTCTCCTCTATTGTGATGTGCTACTTCACCACTGGTCCAAAAACAATGGGAGCAATCACCATGGACTTAAACCAACAGCACTGTGAACCCAGGCAAACCTTTTCTCCTTGTAAGAATATCATCAAGGTTATTTAGTACAGGAACAGAAAGCTGACTAGTAGAGGGCACAAATGAAATGTTTGTGTGTCTTTTGCTTAACATTTTCTGTGAACTCCATAATGCTCTAAAATTACAACATTTCTTTCTGTTCTGTTTTTAAAATAGCAAGCAAAATGTCCACTAAACACGTCTCTAGGAAGAACTAGCACTCCTTGATGGAGGTTTCAGTTAGGTCAAAGACTGAGACAGAGGAGGAACAGAGGTCAGGAAGACAGGGCATATTTATGAACAGTTTTGGATCCCAGAGGATGTTCTTTGAGGGTCAGAAGTCTGAAAGTGGAAGTTGAATTCCATGGGGTATTAGTGTGAATTAAGTTAGACCTGATGACCCCAAACTGTGAAAGCTGGGCAGGCAGTGCAAGGCATTTCTGCCAGGAGCACACAGACTTCTCTTGTCCCCTTTTTACATGAGGCACAAAGAAGAGTGTGGAAGAAAATTTTTTAGCTAACAAGACCCCATTTTGTTTATTGCAATTAAGGAATACTGATTTAGATACCTCTATTTTTAAAATCCTATTTTTTGGGGATATCCCAAATATCAGCTTCATTATGTATTTGATTGTTGTTGTTTAAATACCTTTGATACCTGATAAAGAAATGTGAATACTGTTTTACTGTTATTTCTCATGTTTGGAAAAATTGTGTCTCATGCAGGTGAACACCTTAGGTTTGGACAAATGAGGGATCCAGTGCCACCGTTTTGTAGACGGCATTCCTTTGAATTGAAAAATCTTCACACAGTCTGCTTGTTAAAGATGGGAGAGGGAGAAGTAGGTGTCCCTGCTGTGGACTACAAGTTAAGACTCTCCTGAGGATTAAATTTTGTGGTCTGGCCACTTGGCTGTGTGTAAGTTGCTGGTAAAATGAAACTTTACAAGCCCTGTGGTTCTGAGAGTCGAGTAGTAGAAAAGAAAAACACAGTATCAACATGCACTGAAGATTTGATATGGTTTAAAAATTTAGGAACTCAGCAAAGGGAATGTGGTGTTTAGGTCTAGAAAAGAACCTGCAGGACCTCAATTGTCCTATTTTCTTTTAAATCTGTGGTACTTTGTTGGCATTCGGGGAAAACAAAACTGACTTGGAATGGGACTGTGGAAAATGGCGCAATACATCTCACCTAATCAGACTCAGTGCCCGTGTCTTATATGGCACTGCTGACTTTATGCCTTCTCTACCCATCAGTCTCCGGTTCCATTAGACCACTACATCACTGTTGCAAGGCATTTGTTTTAACTTTCTGGCTGGAACAGTGGGTGTAGGCACTGCTCTGAAAGATGTCTTGGGGAAACTCTAAAAGCAAGTTACTTATTAGTGCAACAGATGTGGGAGAATTTTAAGGGAATGCTGACTCTGCATTGAGAATCTTTCTCTCTCTCAGGGAAAAATAAGGAATTTCCAATTGCCCACTAGCCATAAGAACAGAAGGGCTAAACAGCCTAGCTATAAAAGTAGAGCACTAAAATTCTGACCAGGGGAAAAAAGAAATAATAGGAAAGACTCATGTGGGTTCTTACTAGAGAGGAAGCAAATTCTCTCTTAGTAGTTCATTCTCTGGTTATGGCTCTATAGCTACAGCTAACGGAAGGGGTGAGAAGTCCAGCTGGGCTTTTCAAAATCCTAATCTCTGTTATCTGAATAAAGAAAATAATAAAGATGCCCACAGAAGTAAAAACAGATGGTGTTCAATTCCTGCGTGTCTAGCTTTGTATCTCTTTAATCAGTATCAGCAGTAGCAGGGCAGTGGCAATATTTGTGGGAAGGGTTATGATAAGCATACTGTCCCGATGTTGCTGTTTCCCTGGTAACGATTCAGCTATTTGGTGTGAGTCACTGGAGGCTTGTCTTTTACTCTACTTATAATCATCATCACAAAAATTCAAACCCTTTGCAGATACAAATGTAAAGGATGCAAAACCACTTCAGAGTTATGGAGGAAATAAATATTGGGCATTAAGTTCTGACTTTGAGGTAACTATTTATTTCTTTCAACAACTGATTACTTCATGCCTTCATTTATACATTGATGTATCTACAGATATTTAGTAGAGAAACGCTATATTACAGATACTAAATTAGTCACTATACCTAATAACATGGGCAAGACAGTTGTGGTCTATGTTATTATGGACTTTATTCACTATTTATCAGTGTATGAAAATTAGTCAAAACCACCATATCCAATGGAATGAAATTGAATCTATGCATCAGCGTGAGACAAAGGAGAGATGGGGTTCCTACTGGCGGGCAGTGGCTACAGCTTGTCATAACACAATTCAGGAAACACTGGGTCAGTTGCTCAGTAACCTCAATTTTTCTTTGTTTTCACATACTAACTACAAGCTAGGTTGATTCATAAGTACTCCTGGTATTTCCTAACCACACCGTAAATATTTACTGAAGAAAGGAACAGATCCTCTCAGCTGACCACCAAAGGTGTATAACCTAGACTTCCATTTGGAATTTTTTTAAAGAATATTTTATTGATTATTTTTATTTTATGTATATGAGTGTATGCCTGATGTGTGAAAGAGCACCTGTGTCATGCGATGCCTGCCGAGGTCAGAAGAGGGCATCAGATCCCTTGGAACTGATGTTATTGATGGTTGTTAGCTGCCATGTGGGTATTAGAAGTTGCATCCTGGTCCTTTGCACAAGCAACCAGTGCTGAGCCATGTCTCCAGCCCTACTTATTTGAAATTCTTTTTAGAAAGCTTTTCATGCCTGATTTCTGCCTTTCTTATTAGATTCCTCTCATCTAAACTGCTGTGGGGAATCTCCGTTGCTTGGTGACACTGAGATTTTAAAGTTCCAGGATACTTTGACTGGACATAGCTTCAAAATCAGAACCCAGAAAGCTGTGGAGAAGTTGAGAGCTCCTATGGAGAGATATCAACATACTTCAAACTTTCTGATACTATGAATACTTTAATTCCATTTGGGGATTCAGCAGAGGAGGTTTTCTTTCTAGTTCCTCAAACCAGTAGAAATTATGTTATTTCTTCTACATGAACATAACCAATATGAGCTGATATAGCAAAATATTATTTCGAACATTAAGTTGACTTAAACAGATTTTATACCATCATTAGCCCCCTTCTGACAGAGGCTGGTCTAGCAAGATAGCCTACAGTAATTTGGAATAGCAATAATTCAAACTATAAAGGGGAAAAGGGCAAGATTTCTGTGTCTGTTTTATGATCATGTGAACTGCTGAAAGCCATTTCACCAAAACTACTATATTCTCCTGCAGAGACAAAAATGATTATTTCCTTATAAATTTGTTTGACTTCATTCTACCTTACTTTTGAATGTTGAATGCTGCACCTGAAAGTATTTGGACTGAAATGGGGCTACAGGGAGACCCTGTCTCAGAAGAAGAAAAAATAAAACAAAGGTAGAGGGGAAAAATATGTTGGAAAAAGAATTAAGACAGGAATCCCATTGAAATGCGCCAACAGCCCATGGAAAACAAGTGATGCAGAGACCCGAAAGTTCAGTGCCTTGGCACAGCGGGAGGAAGATCGTCCCATACCCACTATCCCCTCCATGGTCAGGGACTTTTTTGGAAGAGGTTGGCAGAAAGAATGTGAGAGTCAGAGGAAGGGGTGAAGTGTTCCTGGAAATGTCCTCCAACCACTATGTTGGCACGCTATAGTCACACCTCCTTCCCAAGCTCATCAAGAAGTCCGGGGGGGGGTGTCAGTTACCCCACCCACCCAATCAGTCAACCTTAGCTGAAGATGGGACAGGGGATAGGACGTATAAGCTAAGAATTCCATGAGGCACCGCTCTTGCCGTATTTTAATATATTTTAATGACAGTTCAGTATTTTAATATATTTTAATGACAGTTGAGATGTATTTCTTACATCTTTCTTACATCCTTTCTGGAAAGTTGTGAAAGAAATCTATTCAGAACAACAGTGATATTGTGGTGAAATATAATGGTTCCGATGGTCAAGTGAACAATATATAGCATCTAAAATTTACAAGGGAGCACTATATTGTTATAGATGTTGTTCTTGACTCTAGGGTGGGAGGAAGTTAAACAAACCAATACTTATTTACAGTAACAGTGCTGAGAGAGAAGTTAGTTACAAGGTAATGGGCAGCACACACAGAGAAATGGAACAGATAGCCAAGCTAGATTAAGAAAGCTTTCAAGAAGAAGAAAAATCAAAGTTCACTTTTAAAACTCAAGCAAACTGTAACCAAATATTTATATGAATAATAAATGAACAATATACCACAGGTTAAAGAACACTAGGGAAGAATGGAACCTGGCTTTATATGTGTTGAAGGTGATGAAGGGTTGTCGATACTCTATTGAGGAGATTTGAACTTTTTCCCTAGGGAAGCTGGCATAAGAGAGATAAGTTCTTCAATGGATATGCTTCCTTTAAGTTGACAGAGCATTTATATTAGGTATCATTTAGATAGCCAGTAGTTCTAACTGGAGATGAAAAACGGTTTTGTCAGGCATTCAGCAACAGTTGAAATCTATGAGAGGCTGAATTCATAAATGCAGTGTAAGGAGGAAAGAACCTTGAATTTTGAACTGTGTTGGTGGGGAGACTATCCAACAGGTAGATTTTAGTTAGATACCAGAGAGTTTTGTATTTGAATTTTTAAAGCATAACATGGGTCACTCTTTAGGAATTGCTTGAAAAAAATTGGAAACTGTGTTAGCAAACTTTCACTTTCATTTTCCCTTCCCCAATGGTATTTTCCCTTTCAGTCTGAGCCACACAGTCTATGAGTCCCACCCAGCTCATAGCCTTTATTGATCTTTTAGAAACACAGATCAGTTGAAAGTCAGAGCTGAAAGAAACCATGGGGACTGTATAGTTAAGTGGTTTTCATCCTTTTTCTTTAAACAACAATGTGTTTCTTGACAATAAAAGCTTAACATAGATTTTATTTTAAAACATATGAGTGAATTTGCTTTCACTGGAGGTGGGAAGGAGTTTGTGATTTATTATCTCAGTGAAATTAGGTTCATCTCTCCTGTCATTGTAGGAAGTCAAACTCTAAAGGACAGCTGTTGAGGCCCCTTGTGGCATGTGAGGTTTTATTTGCAGAAAACAAGAAAGTTTTCAAAGACGTGTCATTAGACTTAATATTAGAACAAGTATTTTATCTTTTGGTACAGTTCCCTGTGCTCTGTGAAGAGATGTCCTTTCATTGATGCTGCTTTCAATGTGTTACCAGATGCATCATTTTAGAATGATTGACTTGTGAACACCAGGTTTTTTTGACACTGTAGTCCTTGAAAAGGCAGGCTAGGGAAGGACAAGGTAAAAGGTAAGAGGCCAATGTGACCTCTTCACTTTCCCCTGGCATGGTAGCAAAGACTGTTAAATTTCAGTCTGTTCTGACAAAAACAAATTATATTTCTAATAAAAGTCTTCCCTTATAGAGGTGAAAATTTAAGTCAGGGACCCAAAAGCTGAGTGTAAGACAAACTGTAATAACATTTTCCTTTTAAAAAGAAAGGTCTTTTTGTATAGGAATTAAATTTACTGTATCAGAGAGGGACCAATTCACATTCCGGATACTTTCTATGTCTAAAACCTTATGCTAATATTAAAATGGAAATTTATTTTCAATACAATACATTTGTAAGTGTTGGCTTCTCATGTTTCCTGAATGCAAAGAAAGATTTCAAATTTGAAATCTAACCTCCATCTTATGTGTTATTAATGCTTGCTGTGGCATTAATCTGTATCACTCGCTGGACCTGGAATTGGTACATTTAGGAAATAACTCAGTGACTCCACTCTTGAGGAGGCTGCACTAATGTAAAAGGAATAAATCATTGCAATGTGATGTAGTAATTGCGCATGTGTGCATATGTGTGTGTTTGTACATGTGTATGTACACATGTAAGCATGTGCACTTGGAGGCCAGAGATGAACTTTGGGTATCATTCCTCAAGTGTCGCACACCTTGAGTTTTGAGAAAGTGTCTTTTACTGGCTTGCACTTATTAAGAAGACTAGGCTGTCTGACCAGTGATTCCCAGGGTTCTTTCTTGTCCTAACTGAAGTACTGGTTTACAGGCAAGTGTCACCAGGTCTGGCATTTTTAGATGGGTTCTGGGAATCAAACCCAGGCCCTCAAACTTGTATGGAAAGCATGTTATTGACTGAGCTATCTTTCCAGCCCCAGTGATGTGATAATTTTGACCACATTAAAGTCACTATTATGAGGCCAGGTGAATAGGTTTTCTTCAGCAGTTTGACCAATGGTAGGTTGCCCGTGCTCTGGAGGGTTGTGCCGTATACTTATGCACATATGGGCTGCACTGATTGGATTCAGGGGATTATTTAAAATATAGAGAAAGAAAAAAGCATTGAGTTGGGAAAGGGATATGCAAAGTGGTCTGGAAGGAACCGGAAGGGGCAACATGTAGTGGATATGACCTAAATACATTGTATTCATATGAAATTATCAAAGAATGAATAAAACAAGTTAAAAATCAATACTATTGGAAGGAAAGGAATGGCATTTCATATCCTTTAGAAATAAGCTTGAAATTTTAAATGAATGTTTAAAAATGAACACAAGCTTAATCAGAGGATGAAAAATCAATCTTGAACATGAATTATGGAGAGGTCTGGACCTCATCTTTTCATCTAGGTTGGAATATTTAATCACTTTGTGTAAGAGCAATCCATAAAACCATCATAGATGGAGCTGGGTTTTGGCCAAAGCAATAATCATACAGGAGAAGTCTCAGAGGTCAATAAAATATACATTCCTCAATGGACATTAGATGTGGAACAAAGATTTGTCTACTTAAGGGTTGACTCAGTGAGGTTGAAACTAGCGGATGACCCAAATTGGAAGAATATTGCTGAGGATAAATATCTGGACTCAGCATTTATTTACAGGATTAGATATTATCTTTTCATAAAAATGTTTAAAATTTCAGTACAAACTTCATATTTGAAGAAAAACCTCTAATATAGCTTAATGCATTCTAGAGAAAGAAGATATTGATGATTTTCCCCCCAGCACTCAGAAAGGTGCGACAGAAGGATCATGAGCTCTAGGCCAGTCAGTCTACACAGTGGGAATTTGTTTTAAAAAATTCAAAAGAAAAACATAAGAAAATACTTATTTTTGGTTGATATTGGATTAAAAAACTAATAGCTATGTCGTCTCAAGAACTGTTAGAAAAAAATAGTAATTATAGTAAATATAACTGGAAGAATTAGCTTCAGTGCATGACTTTTTCAATTGTTCTGTTACTTTTAAATTTCTTTATTTTTGAAAAATTTTCATAGCAGTATGTTGCACATCATACACAAACCTCTTTTAAAATTTTTTCCACAAGAGCATTGTAGATGCCATGCATGTCGACATAGTTTCCAATCCAAGGCAAATATTAAAACCTTTCATTTTACCATTACTATTGTCCCAGTAGCTAATTTCAGAACAGGAATTTGCATTTAAATCTGATGGAAATCATTGCATCTGCTCAGAGCCAGTTAGAGTCAAGCTCTGCTGCCAAGGGCTATGTTGGAATTATAAAAAGGTGTCCTCAAAGAAATGTAGGACAGATTTCATAATAAAATGTCTTAAGTCACCAAATTTGGTTAGACTATGTCCCAAAGACTGAATCTCAGAAAAATAGTTGGATTTAACTCAAATACAACAAAATCTGTCCTACAGCGCTTATACAGAGAACAAATCGATCTTGAGTTTTTCTGAAGAAATTTACCCAGGGATAGAGAGATGGCTCAGAGGTTAGGAGCACTAGGTACTCTTGCAGAGGACCTGGGTTGGGTTCCCAGCACCTAGATTGGAACTAACAACTGTACATAATTCCAGTTCTAAGGTGCCTGACACACTCTTCTGACCACCATGGGCATTTCATGACATGAGTGCAATTACGTACTTGCAGGCAATACATTTATACACATAAAAATAAAAATAATAAAATGTTTTGAAAAGAAAAGAACACAATGCTAACACTAGGTTGTTGATACTTTTTAACAGAAAGCAAATTAAAATTCTTGATGGTTGCAAAAAATGATTACAGATATTCAGTGCTGGTTGTGTAGATGTTTGATAAATTTGGGATTGAATTATATTAAACTGACAGAGTGACAGACTTTTGGATCATGTCTTTCCTTGAGAATCTGATGAAATTTAGCATCCTCTACTTAAATGTATGTACAATTACAGACACACATTAGTTTTACTGAATATTTTTCAGGGAATTTGGATATCTTCGAATTTCTTCCTTGAAATGCAAATTGAAAACCCCCAAACTTGGACCATGAGGAAATACTATTAGAAATATTTGACTGATGATTTTGTAGGAACAGAAAGGAAGAAATCAGATATTTTATATACATATCATGGTGATAATTCCATTCTTTGAATGAATTTACCACGGAAAGTTTTCCACAGAGATCTCTCTAAACATCATTTCTACACCAGCTTGTCTCTGAAAAACTCCACTCCATCTTTATCCTACAGACTGTTTAAATTTTCTTCATAGTAGTTGACACAATCACTAGTTTCATGTTTCTTTTTGCAGCCTGTTCTCACCAGAATTTAATCTTAAAACCTCTTTACCTATTGACAGCTGTGTCACTTGCTTCTTGAGTATCTGATGCTTAGTGATTTTTAAAATAAATAATTCAGTAATTTTAATGCATATAAACAATCCATTGGTGATATATGTGAACTCAGAGCTTTTGTACAAAGTCAAGATGATATAAAGAAATAGCTGGTGGGTATTTATTACTGTACTATGGTAAATTTTTATAATATAGATCAACTAAAAATGGTTGGTATTTTCTTGAATATTTTTAGCTGTACTTTATGACTTTTAAAAAATATTTTATTTTATTATTTTTATTTTATCTGTGTGAGTGTATTGCCTGCATGTATGTGAGTGCACCTGTGTCATGCAATGCCATGGAGGTCAGAAGAGAGCTTCTGATTCCCCTGGAACTGGAGTTCAGGATGTGGGTGCTAGCAATCGAACCTGGGTCCTCTTCAAGAGCAGCCATTGCTCTTAGCCACTGAGTCATCTCTCCAGCCCCACTTTATGACTTTTATCATATATTTTCTGAAAGGTCTGCTCTCATGTAATGTTTCTGCATCTTAAATGTAGTATGCAATGATATTATTGTGGTAATGCTTTAGTAATTTAAAAAATAGGTGCCAGCTCTTCTAGACATACTCAGGCTCTGGAAGGGAGTGATATTCAGTATTAAACAGCATGCAAATGCATAGTTTAACAGCAAACTTCTCATAGATCTGAGAAACCTCTGACAACCCATCCATATTTGCTGTGTGGTTTCATGTTTTTGATTGGGAATATTTTAAAGATGGCCATGCTTACTTTAGGTGAAATCTTCAGATTAAATGTTATGTTCTTTTATATTGTTTCAAGTAATGCTTAAATTAACAATTTATGTTTGTAAAAATAATTTGACCCTATATGAACAGAGCTACAAAGAGAGCAAGTTTTGCATCAATTTATTGATCATTTTGGAGGATGGAGCAGAATCTAAATATGACGAAAATTGCTCTAAGCCTGATGCCATAGATCAAATACAAGGGATAAGCTTTGAAGCATAATTGAAAGATTTGAGTTAGATAAAACAGCGCAGGAAATTCAGTTTGTAGGAGAATTTTCTGGTTGGGTAAATTGTATAACCAATAGTTTTCTTTATTCAAGAGATTTTCATGAATTGAATTCACATGCCTTAGAAAATAATGAATGTTGTAATGAAGTCATATTCACATTCTAGAAACTGAATTTTTTTTATTATGTGTGTTTGTGTGTCTCTGTGTGGGTATGTGCATGTGAATGCAGGTGACAGGGTAAGGGGATCAGAGGTATAGGCTGCCCATGGAGTTGAACCTACCCGAGGCTGTGAGTCACCTGATCTCAATGCTGGGAACAGAACTCAGGTCTTCTGCAAGAGCAGTAAGTTTTTTAAACCACTGAGTTATTTTTCCAGCACACAGACATGAATGTTTTTATTGTACTGTTTCTAATACAGTTTCAACAGTTCAAACGACCAGATTTTATTTAGTTCCAAACATTGTCTGTAGCCTTTGGTTAATGAGAAATTATTAGCTAATAGTTTTATGTTGAATCAAGTTAATGTTTAGAAAATGAAAACATTCCATGGTCTTGATTTCAGTTAAGATACAGTTTAGTGAACTGGAGGAGATTTAGTACATCAGGATCTTAGAAATAATCACTTGTAGCTCTGAGAAGTCAGTGATTGAGGTTTTATAGCATCCACATGTTAATTCATGTTTCCTGCTTCTAGTTCTAGACAGATTTTACTGTAGCCTTTCTACGGTCCACTTACACTGCGAAGATCAAAAAGTTGAAGCATACTTTAACATTAAATGTTTGATAATGTCACAGGAACATAAGATGCAGATATGATAAAGGATATACTCAGACCTCTTTAAGTTAGCAAGATGCCAATTTTGGTCCTGTGTTCTAAAGTATCTTATTTCTGAAAAGTTTTGGTCTTTTGAAACTCTGTAATGACTGTATTGTTCATAATTACTTTACCTTGAAGGTAGATTCTTTATTTTGCTCACAACTAGATTTGTATTTAATGTTTCCACAATAATTTGCTAATCCTTAAGCTAAGAATGAGTGTTGTTTTTAAAAAGTCTTTTCTTTAAGTAGATTTATGTTTAAGAGCTATAATGTGTAAAATTTACTTTAGGATGCATATAACTTTATTTTGAAATGAATTCATGTATGATTTTGCACAGTCATAGTTCAGGAATAATTACTCTGGTTGTAAAATTTGTACTTGGAAATTTGGCAATGACTTTCAAATATGGTTTCAATTAGCACTAAGAATAAATAAGAAGTTCACATTTTCTGAAATTTTCATCACAGGGAATGCTATCAATTGTAAAGAAATGAGTCTATAATGGATATAGTAATCAGAACTTTTGAGTTCATGATAAAACATGAGCAACAGCTGACCCTTCTAAAACAAAGACCTCTAGATAGGCTGACTAGATTCATCAGAAGGGAAAGTAGTGGGGAATGGCTGGGGGTGCCGACGACACAGCAGACAGTAGCAGGGATATCAGAGTATAAGGGCTCCAGCGGCGGGAGGGAGACTATGGGAGGGTGCTATCTGGGAAGTCGGTATAAAAAAAATAAAAATAAAAATAAATAAACTTAAAAAAATTAAAAAACACATGACCAATCAGTCATGATTTTCTGCATATTACATTTGCTATACTTTCTCTTTTATTTTTACACATTGTATATGGACTGAAGTATCATTTTCTGAACTTGTGGATATATTTAGGTACAAGTAATACGCACTGTGATTCAAGCTCTATAAATACAAACACACACACACACAATCTGATCAAGAACATATTTGAATGGCATAGATCTCTTTTAATGATCTGATTAATTCAGAAAATACCAGTTACATAGTTCACTTAGGATGAAGATTTTCTGAGTTCATACCTCTGCACTGCTTAGATTCTATGGATGACTTAAAAATACTCATTATTTTCCTCATAAAATTACTTTATTTGCTGGAGATTAAAAAAGAAACAGTGATTAAGTCCTTACTCATTTCAGACACAAAACTGAAGATAATTTATTAAGAAAAATGTTCATAAACTGTGAATGTTGATGCAAGTCATATTGTAAAGCTCATGTCACCCCATTGCTAGTGACAATAAAATCTTAGCTTGCTCTAGTAGCACATACACTATAAACTGGCTATAGTGATGAGACCTTACATAGGGAACAAGAAAGCTCTGTACAAGCTGCACACCTCACAAAGAAGCCACGGGCATCCATATTTTGAGTGTGTGTGATAACATGTTATATCTCTTAAAAAACAAGAAGGCTACCTATTAGACGCTGTCTACCTAAAAGTCATTCATTTCTGAAATTAGCATTTTTTGACTTTATACAAATTGGCTATACAAAGTATGGACTGCTTACTTTTGTGACATGTATGCTATGCCAAATGAATCTCCTAATTTTTCTATCTTTCAGCTGTAGACAAGAACTTATGTAAACTTTTGGAATGGGAAGGCATCATCATAAAAAGATGCAGAGTGCTCAATGAGATCATGCTTAATTTTTGTAGATGAAAAAAAAATTAATCACCAAACTTTAGGGGCTTCAAATTTGGGTATTTAAAATTTCCAATTCTGATGGGAATAGATATCTAATATCTCTGTTTCTTTTCAAAATTTGAAATGAATTGCTCTACATATTGGTGTTTGTTTATACAATGCATTATTTGCAATATCATATCCTTATTTTTAAAAGAAAATTATGGTATTATGCATGCATAAAACTAAAATTTTACAATTTAAGCTATATTTTATTTACTTTTGAATTTAGTTTTGAAAGTTTAAAGTTAAATCCTATTATTTTCCATAAGTCTGCCTTAGGGGAATTCTTTTTAATATATAGAAAGTATACCCAAACTCACTGACGTGTCCGTTACCTATTGAGTGCATGTTTCAGGGAATTCTTAACACATCAGAGTTTTCTGGTTTTGTTTTGTATTTTTGCACATGCAATGTGTCAGGGTAACAAGGGCTTGTATTTGCATTTCATTTCCTGAACTGGTGATTTACACTTTTAAAACCAAAATGACAACTCCGAAGTAGTTTCATTATCTTCTTTTGGACAAGTTTGCCGATAACTTTTCAGGGATCATAAGTTTAATCTAGAGGACATTACAGAAATTTTCTTTTTAAAGAATGTTCATGTGCTTTATGTACTTTTATAGTTATACAAGAAATGATGTTATTTTAAGTTGTATATAAAATACATTAAAATATTAATATATACTATTAATGGTAACAATGATAGATGAGTATGGTCAAATCCAATCCCTATAACTCAACTGCATCTTTTGTAAACAAGTACTTGGGATACTTTCAGTGAACAGAGTAATGGCCACACTGGATCAATGTTCAAATTCAAACTCATTAGTTCAATAAATTTGGGCTGAAAAAAAAAGACTGTGTGCTATACCTTATTTGACTTTTTTTTTTTTTTAAATTGTAATGCTTAAGTGAAGGGGTAAGCCAAGAAGATCCTTCCTGACTACACTTGAAAATTGCCTTGAATAATTACTGAGATTAAATTTCAGTGTCTTTTATAAAAAATACTACTTTCACAGAAATGAAGAAATACAATTTCAGGATGGTGGTTACAGTGGTAGAAATACATATTGCCAAGAAAATGTTAGCAAGAGATTTAAAAATTAATGTACAGCACCGCATCTCAGAACCATGTCAACAGCAAAATGATTGATAGTATTTTCCATATAAATAAAATCTTTAAACTTTTCATAGAAATCAATGGGGGCGAAAGTGCTTTTATTTTACCCTAATTCCTATGAAAATATTTCTGGATGTGGAGCAAATGACAGTTAAAAAAAAAAAAGAAAAGGTTAAAAAAAGACATTCATGCATTTAAGCCACCATTAGTCCGACTCTAATATAAGGCAGATCATTAATATTTTCCAAAACTATAACTCTAGCTACTTAAATTCTTTTAGTGCTTTTCATGACAAGGACATAAGAGGCCTTGGAAATGTAGGAGTTAAGATGTGTTTCCAACATGTTAACTTGCACAAACTTTTTTGAAACATCAAATATACAATAAAATGCTTTGCTTTGGAGAAATGATGAAAAGTCAGTAAGGAGAAAAAAACACACAGGGTTGTATAGAGTTTATCACAAATGACAGAGTAGATAGATGAAAATAAATTACATTTGCCTATGTGTCATCTTCAGTCTTAATGATGTGGAACAGGGTGACATTGAACAGGACCTGGTGGCCGTTGTTCCAGGCATAAAGAGCTCTATCTCTTGCATTGTAGTCAAGCATAGATATGTGAAAGTACTGGTTATGGAAGGGAATGTCTGTGTACTCATATGTGGAGGTTTTGGTGGAATAGGAATAATACACCTTGGCTCCAGTTAAGTGGGAGTTGGTGACATACAGAGTCCCACAGATCATGAAGGATTCACCTGCACTTCTCTTAGGGTAGCCAGTGCTCCAGCTCTTCATCACCTCCAAAGTATCTTGATTAAGTTGGCTGATGACAATATTGCCCGCATTCTGATTAGTTGCATACACAGCCCACAACCCGATTTCATCAGCCATTAGGTCGATATCAGAGAATCCTCCCCATGTGTAAGGGTACACATTGTGAAATCCAGCATACTCCAGGCTCCGCTGGGCAAGTACTCTCCCCAGATCAAAGCTGTATTTGATGATAATATTGCTTTGATATTTGTTAAAATAGAGCGAGCCATTGTAGACCACATGGTTAGTTCCTGCCCACTTGAAAGGGAGGTTGTATGTCCTTGATTCAGCTCCACTGACAAAGTCTGCAATTGACTTGTATTCACGGACTATTTTATTGTTAGTATAACTGTCCATATACCAGACCTGAAAAGAAAAATTAAGAAAAATGAATAAAAGAAATATTTGGAATGAACAAATTTCAGACTTTTATGAAAATTCCCAAATAAAGACAGTCAAAATCATAGTGTCATATTTAGATGCCAAATGAGTTAATAGTAACTTGATGCAATATGCTAGTATCACAGAGCATTGCAAGCTTACGTGTATGGAGGGCTGACAAGACGGCTCAGTGAGTAAAGACAGTGGAAGCCAAGCCAAAAAACTGAGTTTGATCCCTGGGACTGGCATGGTAGAAATCAAGAACTGACTTCTGTGGTTGTCTGCTGACCTAGATACATGTGCCAAGGCTTTTACATGTACACAAACACAAATTATTTTTAAAATGATATTTGTATGGAAAAGAAACAGCTGAATCTACTGCCTTCGGGTTAATTTGTTTCTTGTTTTTGCTTTCTTTAAAAAAATGTTTTTGGGCTATTTAGTGGTTATTGCTGAGTAGAGAAATAGGCTCCTGCTGCGAATGACACTGCCTGAGGCATCAACACGATCAGTGATAACTGCAAGGCATTAGCTTCATCCCATCCTTTGCTCTGAAAAAAATTCTATTTCATTTTACATGTCCAGCTTGTGTTTACTCGATGGTTATGACAGAATCCCCTAGTAACATTTGTTCACGGGATCATCTTGCAGTTTTTAGTGAGATCATTGCACTAATTTAATTTCATTTGTATGGCTCCATTAAGAATCTTATTTCATGCTGAATTCTATAAGTAGCGATGTGATGAGTTCTGACTATATTTAATTACATGATACAACATAATACAGGCATTGTCAACCTATAAAAACATCCTTAAACTTTCATTTGTGTTTCTTTTACAATTATCTCTAGCATTATATTTTGTTTGTATAGTGAAATAGCTCTTCAGTTTTTTTTTACTACATGTTAATTTTTATTTATTATTTTTATTTTATGGGTATGAGTATGTTGCCTGCATGAATATAAGGGCACTTGTGTCATGCAATGCTTTCAAAGGCTAGAAAAGGGCATCAGATTCCCTGGAACTGGATTTATAGACAGTTGTTAGCCAGCATGTGGGTGCTGGGAATCAAACTACGGTTCTCTGCAAGAGCAGCCAGAACTCTTAATTGCTAAACCATCTCTCCAGCTCCCTGTTTTTAAATATTAACAGCATGTGTCTTAAGAAATAAACAAGGATTTTTTTTTTTGGTCTTTTTGACAAAGTCTCCCTGTAGCCCCAGCTGGCTGGAACTCACTACGTAGACCAGGCTCACAGAGATCTGCCTGCCTCTGCTTCCTGAGTGCTAGGCTTAAAGGCATGCACCACTATGCCTGGCATACACAAGGAATTTTATATGATTGTGACTAGAACTTTTAAATGATAAAACAAGATTAAAATCAATAACAATTAGGTTAGACTATACTAGAGAATTAGAAGATGGGCTATATTACTAATAGGTTTGCTGTACACGTTCATACATGTTAGTATTTCCAACTGCAAAATATCTGGAGATTATTCTTTTTATATTGGAGTCTGTATCTTTAAGAAAATTAGTATGTCAAGAGAAAAAAGTATGTAAGCAACATACTCTGTTATTTTTTTCAGATGCTAAAGGATCCGTCATCCAAGCGCCAAATCGAGTTCCAGATGTCTTGACTGTAATGGGGCCTGTGATTTTCATCAATTTGCCACAGGCTGAAATTAAAGGAACATAAACATGTTGGGAGAAGGCAGCCAATAAATCCAACACAGATACTCATACCAACAGTGAAGAGAGGGGCTACAAAATCAAACAAATCCATGAGACTGAAATCACATATTCAGAGAGTGAGCCTCACGTCGATTCCAACGCATTTAACCCTAACAGGAGGCATGGTTTACTTTCTCAAGGCTCTAAACACAAAGCATGAATTTTAAGGAGAAAATGATTTGCACGATCTGAAAAGGAGTAAATGAGAAAGTCATTATCATTACATAAGTTAGTGCCTGTTTAAGAAGTTGAAAACATTGATTTCCAGAGGCCCATGTGTTTGATTACTAGTAGGCAATATTTCTCTCTTCCCCTAAGTTTTGCAGCCTTGGAGAACATACAAGCCAAACAGAAATCTCTCAAAGCTGATTTTCATTTTGTTTTGATGAACAATCGGTTCCTATGAAGGATATCCTTATAGAACATGAAATATAAATTCAGTCACAGACTACTTGAAAGGCATAGAGCTTTGAGGTATCCAATATACAGATGACAGAGCCTGATACAGCAATCATGAACATGCAGAGAATAGAACCTTAAAATATCCATCCCTCAGAGTCCAGGGTACCGTGTGATGAAAGATGCAGAAATACAGCATACGTGTGGATGGATGGAGGGATAGGCAGATATACATACAGATAGATAGAGTGTGTGGATGGAAGGATAGGCAGACATACATACAGATAGACAGAAATCACTTTGTCTGTGAGTAGGTCTTATGAATAGTGGGGGTTTCATAAACACCGAAACCAAAATCAGAGAGCAAATCATTTTTTATGAGATTTTCAAATAGCAGAATTTGAAAGAAATTTATTCTACATACCTTCAAAGATACTCTGCCTATAAATGTTCATCTAAACAAGGGAATATACTTTCGTTTATTCCTTGTTTGTCTTTCTAGTGTTCTTTACTTTTCTGGCTCTTGTTTTGTATTTATTCTTTCTCTGCCTAGCCTAAAAATTGGTAAATGTCTAGCTCATTGCTGTTGGCTTCTATGTGCCTGGACAGAAAAGAAGACATGCTCAAGGCAAATCATAAACAAAAGCAATTCTAGCCAAGAGCTTATTTGGGCTAATTTTTCTCTGTATACGTACCTCATAAGAATAATTTGTAATTGGCAGGATACCAAGTTGTACAGTTAAGAAGATGATGAATGGGAACATATTTTGGTCTATTATTGCAGTGGTAATGACAAGTTCAGTAATCCCCAGAATTTCAGGATCCTAAATTGAAATCAGTTCCCAACTTTTGTGAAAGAAAGTAGATGTGATGTCATTACAGTAGAGTGAATTATTTCGCAGTTTCCCAAGACATGATAAATCAGGCCAGGTATTCATGAGACTATGCCATTGAAGAATTCTATACTGAAGAATGAAACCTTTGTTTAAGCCTATTTGAAATATAGCAGCTCAGGTTGCTATAAATACATGAAAATATGAGTAAACAGTGTCAATTTCAACTAGGAAAAGTAAATATATTCTGATTAGATCTGAGTATTTGATCTGAAGACATGATAAGTGAAAGTGACATTTAATGGTGCCATACATATTTTCTAAATGAGATGAGACTATAAAAATTCTAAGTGTAAGTGGATTTAATAAAAAGAAAACCCCTTCTCTAAAGAAACCACCAAACAAAATATGTGGTCTTTTTCTTAAGAATGAAAAATAAGTATGGCTTAAAATGATAAACTAATGTCTGCTTTTATTTCCTTTATTTTCCATGATCTCATTACGATGATAGTGAGGTAGTATAACATTAAAAATAACTTGAAAAACCCCAAGACAAAGAAGACGGTACAAAGAGCTACTTGGAAAGAAGTTTCAATAAATTTCCAGAAGGCAGACATGATAGAGAGATAGATCGCCATCATGCCAGGCTGAGATGAGCTATGTCTGTGTTTAGACAGAGGATGTGGTGGCTGAGGAGGGAGAGGCGTTACCTGAGGAGGTGAAATATGAACTCAGAAAACTGTGTAAAGTGATGCCAGGAGTAATCTGGGGAACTGAAAACAGGCATTACTGAAAGTGTGTCAAGAGCAATTCATCTCATCTCCAGCCCTTGATGCAGTCCTCCAAAATCAGGTCAACATATCTATACAACTGTTTGTCAGTTATCTGATAAGACTTAAAAGAGCTGAGCAAATCAAGGGAGTGAGGCAGTAAGCAGTGTTCTTCCACAGCCTCTGCTTCCATTCTTGCCTTGAGTCGTTGTCTGACTGTCGTCAAAGATGAGCTATGCTTTGCAAATGTAAGATCAAATAAATGATTTTTCCCCATGTTGCTTTTCATCAGGGTTTTATCACAGCAACAACAACAACAAAACCAATTAAACAAAACACTTGCAAAATTACTGTGGAATATGAGTAGATTAATATAACAAACTAACGTAAGTATTGGAGGTCCAGCTCAAGGGTCTTGCATAAAAAGAAGCTTCAAGCCCTACATAAACACTCAGGAGTGACCAAAAGGACAAGCCCCACATAAACACTCAGGAGTGACCAAAAGGATTATAGTCCAAACATGCAAAGTTAATGGATAACATGGATTTCCAGATAGTTTCAAAATTTACAATAAAATTATCAGACATAAAAATGTTCTGCTAAAACAAAGTCTGAGAGCAGAAGAGACCTTTCTATCTTTAGAGATTTGTAGATAGTGCATTTGGACAGTGAAAGAAAGCACAAAAGACCTATTGGAAATGAAAAAATGTGATTACATTTTAAAAGTAGTTGGACAATTATAAAAAGTTCTCTCCATACTGAAAAATGATTAAAGTAAAAATAAGAAAAAAATGGAGATGTGGTATTGATTTAGAAGCACCAGTGTCTAAAGACCAAAGTTTTAGATGAAGAGACATAGAAAGATTTATCCAAAACATAGGGACTTTTCTCCATAACACACATTAGATTTTTAGGTAAAAGTGCTTATTATAATGAATTTTAGAAGGTCTACACTGTGGTGGTTAGTTTTTGTTAATTTGACACAAGTTAGACTTGGGCAGAGGGAACCTCAAATGACAAATTCACGTCTGCGGGAGTGTTTTCTTGACTGCTAATGGATAAAGGAGGACCCGGTCTACTTTGGTGGCCTGGCTGTATAAGAAAGGTAGCTGAGCAAGCCAGGGGAGTAAGGCAGTAAGCAGCGTCCGTCCATGCTCTCTGCCTCACTTCCTGTCTCCAGGTTCCTGCCTTGAGCTCCTGTCTAACATCCCACAAAGATGAACTATGCCTTGGAAGTACAGGACGAAATAAACCCTTTCTTCCCCAAGTTGCTTTTTGTGAGTGTTTTATCACAGAAAAAGAAAAAATCAGTACGAATCCCTGCAAAATATTGTGAAATATGAGAGGATGAAGAACAAATTGAAATTGAAATTTTTCAAAGCATTTAAACTGGTTACACATAAGCAAGTAACAGTTAAGTTTGAATTGAGCTTCCCATCAACCTTAATGGATGCTGGGACATAATAAGGATCAGCACTTATAATGAAGAAGAAAAATCCAAAGGGGACAGATTAGGATCTCTTCTGACATGCAAACATTCCAGAAATTTGCATACTATTTTCTTTCTTTCTTTCTTTCTTTCTTTCTTTCTTTCTTTCTTTCTTTCTTTCTTTATCTTTCTTTCTTTCTTTCTTTTCTTTTCTTTCTTTAAGTCTCCATGTATATTCTTATTGAATTTTTGTGCATTTCATACAATACATCTTAATCATATTCAGACCCCCCCTCCTCTTTCACACCTTCTGTCATATATATGAAGGCCTACCAAGTCTGTAGCCACATGTCCCTTGGTATGAGTCATCCACTGGAGTCTAGTCAGCCTGTCTAGAGTCACTGCCTTAAAGAAAATCAACCCTCCCTCACCCAGCAGTGATCAGCTTCCAACAGTTCCTCAGCTAAAGTTGTGGCCTCCTGCCCATTTCTTCAGCTCTATGTTGTGTTTTTGTCTGATAGAATTTGCATGAGTCTTGTGTATAGGGCCACCATTGCTGCAAGTTCATATAAGCAAGTTCCCAGAGGCCTGGACAACTGTTTCCTTATAATTATGCACCAACCCTAGATCATCCAACTTTTCTGCCCCTCTTCCACGAGGGACACGTACTCTGTAGTCTCTCATTCTCTACACTTTGGCCAATTGTGGCCTTTTGTGTTCATTGCCCTGTTGCATGAGGAAGTTTTGCTGGTGATAACTGAGAAATGCATTGGTATTCTCTCTACCCCCTGTTTTCCTGGGTTCTGTAAGTTTAGGAGTAAAGGTTACACTGTAGATGTGTCACTTAGGGCTGGGTATCTCACAGACACTTATTATCTCGACTTGACCAGTTGTGAAATTCTGTAATAATCTCCATCTGTTGCAAAAACAAGCTTCTTTGATGAGTGAGGAATAGTCTAGGAATAAGCCTAACTAAAGACAATGAAGATCTCTACAATGAAAAATTTTAATCTTTGAAGAAAGTTACTGAGGAAGACAAAAGGTGGTGGAAAGAACTCCTGTGCTCATGGGTCGGTAGAATATTGTGAAAATGACTATCGTACTAAAAGAAATTTACAGATTCAATGAAAAATTCCTATGACATTCATCACAGAATTAGACAAAAATCCTAAAATTAATATGTAATCACAAAAGACCCCATATAGCCAAAGCAATCTTGAGCAAAAAGAGCAATGCTAAAGGGATCACTTCACCAGATATCAAACTATATTACAGAGCTATAGTCATAAAACAGCATGGTACTGGTACAAAAACAAACTCATAGGTTAATGGAACATAATAGAAGACCCAAATATGAGTGCATGCAATTTCAGGCACCTAATATTTGGTAAAGGTGCCAAGAACGCACACCGGAGGAAGGACGCATGTGCAGTCTTAAGCAATTACTGGAGGATATGGTGCAGTGAAAAGTGAGTACACTGACAAAGACATGAGACCTGCATAAAAATGACTTCTTTTCCTGGAATGATAACTACTCAGCTGGCTTTGAAAAATCTTCAATAACAGTTTTACGAGGTAGGACTCAGCAAGAAGTTTGCAGAGATATAAATTAATGTAATCACTATGGAAAATGCTCTGAAAGTTAATAAAACAATTAAAAATAGACCTACTATCTGATTGAAAAGCTCCACAGGTAGGTGTATGCCCTAAAGAACTGAAATCCATATGCTGAAGAGAGATCTGCATCCCCTTGCTCTTTGCAGCAGTGTTCACAACAATAAAATGGAAAGAACCTTAGTGCCCAGTAACTAAAGAATGGATAAAGAAAAGATGCTACATAAGAATAATGGAATGCTGTTTGTCTCCCCAAAGGGTGGAAACTTACCATTTGTCATAAGTGATAAAATGTTAGAACTGGAATTTAAGTGAAATAAGCCAGACAAAAAAAGAGAAGTCTTGCATAATTTCACTTACAGGTAGAATTTAAACAAAAATGGTTGCACAAGAGTTGAGAATACAACAGTGACTGAGAAGTGTGTGTGTGTGTGTGTGTGTGTGTGTGTGTGTGTATGCGCTGGGTGGTGGGTTATTTGGAAACCAGCTAATGAATTCTTAATTCTAGTGTGCTGCACAGTAGGCTTAGTAATGATAATAATTTTGGAAAGCTAGATGAAAATACAAGTTTTTACCATGAAATAATGGTAAATGCTTACATAGAGAGGTATGTTTAAATTGACTTAAACATTATGGAATGTATATATGTATGAAACAGCATGTTACCACCATGCTCAAATTTAAGATTTTATATACAAGCTGAAAACAAATCTAATTTTCATAAAAAAGAAATGGAATTGAGCTTTAGACAAACTGAGACTTTCTAAGAAAATCTGGATAAGGTGGACATAATTATGATGTGCTTATAAAGGGATTTCATTTGAACTCAACTCTTGTAATAGCCCCTTGAATCGCACAGATATTAATACTACATTTATAGAAGAAAATATGTTCAAGTTCATCATTTAGCATCCAATAAAACAATATAAACATGACCATAATATTGTAAATATTTGTATTTAACTTTAAAACCATTTTATAATCAGATTACCAATCACTTGACAGATTTTCATCTCTCCGATTATAGAAAGAACAAAATATTTCTGGTGACAACACAGAAAAAAGATAAAGTTCAAATTATTTAGAAACTGTAAGTTGTGAGATGAGATGACAATAGAATAGAGTAACTCACTTCACTTTTTCATACTTCACATATATATGAAGACAGAAAAGGTATATATATGTATATGTATGTATGTATGTATGTATGTATGTTGTTTTTGAGCCAGGGTCTCACTGTGTAGCCCATCCCAGCCTCCTGGCCCCGATCTCACAGCTATCTGCCTGCCTCTGTCTCCTGAGTGGCGGGATTAAAGGTTTGTGCCACTGAGTCCTAACCCTGTCTTCGTATTTTAAAAATATGGTTACAAAGGTATTTTACCCATAACTAATGAAAAAAATGTATTGAGGTCAGAAGACTGATTTTTACCAATATTTACAAATTACCGAGAAAGCATATTAGGTAAAGCTGTGAAAGAAAGAAAATGGAGCATGTTGTTACCTAAATTTTCATCTTACAGATCAGGAAGTCACTAAACAATGTCTAAAATTGAGTTTTAAAAGTAGAAAATAAACAATGCCATATTTTAGAATCAAGCTGTTCCATGAGGGCAACCTCTGGGCAAAAGAGCTGGAGGAGACTGTGGATTTCCATCCCATCTTTATAATATTTAAATTGCAATTTAAATGTTTAACTGTATGTAAAATAGCATAGCCATTAAATTTGAAAAGTTTAAGAAATCACGTTTATACATTGCCTGTTGAAAACCCATTCCTAGGTTTTATATACCCTGTATAGCTAGGAAGTAGACAGAAAGCGAGGTGGAAATAACCTGCAGAAATAAACTTGTGATTAGCCTGCATTTTAATTTGCTTTCCATCTTGTAAGGTTCAGACTGAAATTGTGTTTTAAACTTATGGTTCTATTTTATACTTGTCTTAGGAATCTCTGTCTCTCTGTCTCTCTTCTCTCTAATTCCTTAAAATTCAAAAATGAGAGTGCTATGAATTGTAATATTTATCAAATAGATTCATATAGATGTTTTCTGTAACAATCTAAATCTTTAAAACAAGAGTTTTAAAAAGATAAGTTGAACACAATCATATTTCTTGTTACTACTTACTGATTAGTCTTGCAAATTTGTTTTGATGGAAATTATATTGTCTTTTTGAAGGAAATTTATTACTTATGTAAATAAATCAAATTTATTTTACAAACACTAATTCTATAAGCTTTCCGTGACTAGACTTTTTAAATCACGTGAAAATCATTTTCAAAATATGCAGGTGAAAGTGTGTGAGTTCTGGCTCAAAATAACTATATTTCACAGCAGTTCTTGGGGCAAGGAAGGTTCATGGGCACTGGTGAGCTTTGCTTTGGCATTCTTTGGCTCCTCTTTGAGTAATCTTCCATCAGTGTCCTCCATGTCCATTATCTACTGGCTCTTTTCCATTTTGCCAGTGACTCACAATTCTCAGTGCTGGGCTTTGTCTTCCCTTGTTTGGCCCCAGTCCATCATAATTTTTCATCTGGAGTCCTATATTTTTTGAGGAAACTAACTTTATAGTATTAATCTGTGATGGCCACTTGAAGCAAAGAACTAATGTCAGCAATTCAAAAATAATACCTGCATTTTTCTTTACCTTTTGTAATCTCAAATAGTGAATGCATTTAAAATTCTGGACCTCACAGAAATAGCCTGCTTAAAACCCCAAACAGGTCTGTCTTAAATATACATGTGAAACATCTCTTAGTTCTCATTGAGACCAGATAAAGTGCTTTTGTATAAAGTTCTTCCATACTGCATTGACATTGGTGAGGTAGATTTTTTGCTAACTGACTCTCTTATATAATTGCTTCAGTGGTAGGTAACTGATTCCTACTCCACATACTAATTTAGAAAAGAAATTCTTAGATGTTTGTAATAGAAGTGTTTCACTTCATCACTCATTCATAATTCCAGTTATGATTTACTAGGAGACAAGCACTAATATAGATGCTAAAGTCACAGTGCTCAAAAACATGAGCGTTTGTCTTCTGGGGAAGGTCACATTTTGAAATGAAGAGAGAATGAACCACCCACCTAAACACAGGAACGAATATGATGCAGGTTATTGAGAGAGGTAGAGTGATAAAGAATAGTAGGGCACTACTTTAGACTGGGAAGATTGGGGAGACTTTCTGAGAGTGTGCTATTAAATTTGATATGTAATTGACACGGAGTCAGCTGTCAACTGTAAATTGGAGCATGAGCTATGTAGTTATCATGTCGGCCATTCAGTGGACTTAGACATTTAGTAGGTCAGCTGGAGGAAGGCAATATTTTTAAATGGTATGTAGGTGTTCTGGGCTAAGGGTATTCACTGCCTAGAGTTGGATCTATATTCTATCCTTACTCTTTAAGAAACATGAGCAATTTCCAAGCACATAGTACCCCATAGATAACAATAATAACAAAAAATGCAATGTAATTGAGAAGATTAAGAAACATATACTGTGTTTAGAATTGTGTTCAGTACACAACTATTTAAACTATATTAGTTACTATCAGTCTTTTTGCAAAGGATTTAAGATGATGAAGTTTGGGGAGATATACGGTTCAGATTTAGAATTTGTAAAACCATAATGAATTTTTGGATTTTTTTCTAGGTATGATCTAAAATCATCGAAGGATTTTTAAAAGGAAACAGAAAGCAGTAAGAGAATATGAACTTTATTTTACAAAGACCACTCTCAGAAAGTAGATGGACAGTTCAATAGAAACCATTCAATTCTAGGACCTGTGACAATGTGTAGGCAGATGCTTTTACAAGGAGATTTTCACATTGCTTCCGGTGAGAAATACGGAAGCAGTGTTGATGGAGATGAGAGAGCGACTGCATTTGGGAGCATAATTTTAAGGATAAAGTCGATAGGAGTAGCCTTAGGATTAGATGTGAAGATGGAAAACCCACATTTCAAGAAAAAATCTAATGTAACATTCAAGTGTTTGATTTGCTCAGTTGGGTAGATAATGGTGCTGTTTACTCAGCTAAAGATACAGGGAGGAAAAGGTTAGAAAGGAAAAAAATCAATACTCCAATGCAGTTTAAGTTGTGTGTGATTAACATAAGTGTCAGGAGAGAAAGAGTATACATGGAGAGAACAGATGGCCCCCTGAGAAGCAGTTTTAATATTTTGAGTATGATGATGACAGTGATGGCCTGGGGACAGATGACCTTTGTAAACTGTATAAAAAGAGAATGTCATCTTCAACAGAGCGGTGCAAATATATTTAGAAGATCCAACTGAGGAACTCTGGAAGAAGCTATTAATAATATATAAAAATGTATAGCATCAAGAAATTCTGACTCCTAATGACTTATTTTATACTTGAACATCAGTGAATGCACCTCAACTCTTAACAGAGTAGCTTCTTCTTGTAGAAGATAATGATTAACATAGAGACCCACAACTGGTCACCATGCAGAAAATAAGAGATTGAAGAATGCTTAGGCCTAGATTGGACACCAATCTCACACCTTCTACTCTCAATGCTCAGGAATCATTGAGGAAGAGTGGAAGGACATTTGGAGACACAAATTAAAACTCTATGGGAAATATATGTATTAGAGTAAGAAAGGGAGGTGTGGATAGAGGAGAGGATCTAAATACTATCAAATTACATTGTATGGAAATTGCAAAAGTTCAATTAAAAAATCAATGAAAATATTTTAAGAAGAAACCCCAAACAAGAAAGAAAGTGTTTAAGAAGATTGTGGTACTGATCTGTGGTGAAATCCATCTCTATGGTTAGCAAGACATGCTCAAAGAAACAACTGTAGAATTTGGTGGAAAGAAGTTATTGGTGATCATAAGACTTATGTAGAAAGTGATGAATCATAATTAGGATGGGAGTTGTCTTGAAGAAACTATAAACCAAAACGGCGTCTATAGAATATTCTTTTTTGGAAGAAGCAACAGACATAAGGGCAAAGAAACATGAGGTCATGGGAAATATGAGGTCATGGGAATTTTTTTTTTTTTTTTTGCCATTTTCCCTTGTTATTGTCTTTAATTGTTAGGCATGTTTCTAGGAATATATGGTAGAGGAGCAATTAATGTGAAAGATAATGCAAAAAAAAATCCATTGAGTTGATAGTACTGGAATCTATTTAGTATCTATGAATAATCATGCCACAGTTTGTCATTTAGTGTGTGTGTGTGTATGTGTGTGTGTGTGGTGTGTTCTTAACTTTCATTAATTTCAAAAATAAATTCCTTGTGTAGTTAGGACATGGAGGCAGGAAGTAGCAAGTCCGGTTTCCCATCCAAATCACATCACTGCATCATTTATAATGTTAGACAATGAGCTTAGTCTGTGGGAGCTTTCTTCATCTATAAAATGGAAGTTTTAAATCTGACATTGTCATTTTAGATAAGGGGACATTGGGTAATCAGTAGATTGGGCAATCAGATTATATGCTCATGAAGAGAAACTGGTACCTATGCATATGGTCCAGCAAAAAAAGAAACTAAAGATCAGACAAACTATGGCCTCTGTGGCTACCACACTCAACCCTCACCATCGTCGTTGTCATCATCATCATCTAGACTTATCCTCTGGAGCTAACTGCACAGAAAGAGCTCTTAATGTTCAAGAAACTTCATTTGAAATGATTATTGATTTCTTAAGCTGAGAGTTATCTTGTCAAATGAAATTAGTAAAACTGAATTGGCAGGGATTTATAAAACTGGCTGCCTTTTCAGTTATAATGTTGTGCTCCTTAGTGTGGAGGAAACACAGACATCCTCAGATGCTGCCTGAGCACAGAAACTGCAAAAATAAACACCAATAGTCATTTCTATTTCCTGGCTCCCCAAACTAGCTTTAGTTCAAATGAATCATTATTTTTCTCACTTTCCTTTCACTTTCTGGAAGACAAATGTTCCCGCAAGGTAGACGGTCAAGAAGGAGGTGAGAAATCTTACTTCATTTTCTCCTGCTGTGCTCCTGTCTGAGTGAGACCCATGAAAATACATGTTGCTAATATTCTGCATCCTCAGAAAATGTACTGAATAGATTATTGACAAAAGTGACCATTTTACCTCTCTGATGAATTTTATGAAACAAATTTTTTATCATCAGTTACAATCCACCATTATCAATCATTAGCTGAGGAAAAGACATCATATATGACTCAGTCAGAAGATTGGATCGCTCATGCAGAGAAACATCTTTCCTCTCTTTCGTTTATTTCTTTAGGGTGTGAATACACTTGTAATATCCTAGACTACTAGTTTTTGAATCAGTCCCAATGCTTAACCCACATAAGGAGTTTATATAGGTCAGTGAATGTGTTTATGAGCAGAAAGTTATTTCTTTCTATTTAAGGTCACTGGAGAATTTGTGCAATAAGAAACATATATGACTTGATTTTGAAATCTATTAGAGCTACTTTAAAAAGTTTCTCTCTACCACATTTTTGGTGTACTGTAAAATCTATATTATTTCAAATTTATCTTCATGTCTAGTCTTGTCAATTAAAGGAAAGGGAGGGGTAGGAATACAAAGAGCACTGGAAGGAAAGTCCGGTGGGCATCAAGAACAATGCGAGTGCATTAAATAACTCACATTTTGTGAAATCAGCACAACTTTATCATCTTGGTTATTCTACAAAGTGCTTATTTCTTCCATTTACCGGGATAAGTCTTGTACTAGGAATATAGCTTTAATGAGAAGACTATTCAACATTAAAACTGAATGAACAACTGTGTAATGAAATCCCCAATAATATAGAAATATATGCTTCATCTGGAAATATAGGTGGAACATCCTTAAAGTTTTAATTATAGTTGTAATTTAAGAACATATAAAGCATTTGGAAAATTAATGCTAATCCATTTATAGGTAAATTGGTCAATTACTGATAACTCTAGCTAAAATATAGTTCTAAAGTTTCAGAATTATCCTCAATTACAGGGGGTATGAAAAAAATGCCATTTTATGATGTAACTTAGAATTTGGGGGTCATATAGGGTTTGGTAAATGACTTAATAGACATTATCTCAATTTAATCTGAGGAAGAAGTCTCATAAATTTTCCATATTACATTCTGAGTAAATCTCACTTCTTTATCCTAGGCAGACACAGAGTTTGGTTTTTCTGTTAGTTCCTGCTATTTGATATCTTCAGTGTCTCTTTCTTTAAATGTTACATGGAGCAAACTATGAGATATTTTGGAATGGAACACTGAAATTGCCATCTAGGAAAGAACAGACGGTAACAAGAACAGCAATCACAGAAACATAACAGCACAACACAGAAACCAACGCCACACTTTTGTTAGCTTTTTTTGTGTGAAAAGCTTTCTGGCTCATAAT
>NW_008357164.1:498863-547682 GCF_000622305.1 Nannospalax galili
AATATTATATATATATATATATATATATATGAGATAGTAGTGCATATTTCATATTTCACATATAGTGATAATGTGAAAGCAAATGAATTTTAATTTTTTAAATTTATTTGTTGTATATGAGTGTTTTGCTTCTATGTACATAAATGCACTATGCACATACAATGCCTGTGGAGGCCAGAAGAGGGTGTTGGGTCCCCTGGAACTGGAGTCATGGAAAGTTGTTAGCCTCCATGTGTGTGCTGAGAATAGAACCTGGGTCATATAGTGATAATGTGAAAGCAAATGAATTTTAATTTTTTAAATTTATTTGTTGTATATGAGTGTTTTGCTTCTATGTACATAAATGCACTATGCACATACAATGCCTGTGGAGGCCAGAAGAGGGTGTTGGGTCCCCTGGAACTGGAGTCATGGAAAGTTGTTAGCCTCCATGTGTGTGCTGAGAATAGAACCTGGGTCCTTTGCAAGAACAGCCAGTGCTCTTAACCACAGAGCATCTCTCCAGCCTCTATTTTTAAAGATTCAACCTTAAACCTTTTGCAGAGATTGACTTTTGCTAATACATTTCAGATGTGCTGTGGTCATCTCTGAGATTCAACTAGAAGAAGGCAAAGGTAGTGATTTCTTTGCAGGAACCACACATCCATAACAGTAAAAGCACACACCACAAGAGCAATGAGGCTCTTTTCTTTTTCATGTAAAGTGTACTAATAAGCTTGGTGTCCTCGGAGGCACAAAGAAGAGATATGAAGGAGCCATGCCAGAGGAACCCAACCATTTGCAGGTGCTATCAGGTAGGACTCTTCCAAAGAATTGGTATCTGGTGTGCTAAGTAAAAAGTGCTGTTTTAGGTAGGTAAAGATTAGGCGAAGAGTGTTCCAGGAACAGAGAGAAAATGTTCACAGTCCAGAAGGTTTTTTGAAAAGGCACAATAGAGGAGCTGAGAAGATGGGAATGTGGCAGGGTGAGGTGAGAAAAGAGGACTGGGGCTCATTTAGCGTCCATGTCACCAGGACAAGCCAGACCAGAGGTGTCTGGATTCAATGTTAAAAGTAAACCCATCAAATATAACAGCAACATGGCTCGATTCATTCTTGGGAAAGATGATAATACATATTGAAAGTGATAGAGAGGGGCTGTCTGCAACTAAAGCAAGCAGAGGAGGCTCTTCATTGCATTATCCAACTGAAAAAGGGTAGATGATACTTTGGATTTGGGTAGTGGAATGAGGATGCTTAAAATAGGTGATTTTAAAAGATAGATGAGAAAGGAGTAAAAAGATACAGCGATTATTTAGGAGGAGTGGAGTTCAGTGGAGAGTGAAGAAGTGACTAATTCAAAAATCCCCTTTTTGACACAGTTGGATGGACGGTACTTTGAATTATTAAATTAAAGTTAGTGAGCTATCTACAGAATTTCTCTACTGTTATACATATCCCATAAAAGCAATGGAAAGTAACCAGGTAGGGAAAGGGAAAGAAGGAACTCATGAGAGGGAGATAGAGGGAGACAGGGATTATCAAGGGGTAAGTGGGGAAAATTAGAGACACTTACCTGGGGGTGGGGATAGAGAGGACTATACAGGGGGAAACAGAGGAGAGATAAATAATGTTTGGGTGATAGTGAAAAGTCAAAGGGAAACAGCTCAAATATCCTACTGAAAATACACACACACAGATACACACACGTGTGTGTGCACGGGTATAGCAGAAGGCTATACAACTAAAGACACAGTAACAGGCAGCTGAATCTTCCCTTTGAATTGTTGGTTAGGATAGTACAAGAGACTCTTAAAATAATACAGTCTACTGATACAGCCTTTGATTGCCTCCCAGAATTTGAAGGTAAGACCCTAATGCTGAAGGAACGACATACTTCAGACGGAGGGCTTGGAAAATTCATCTGGAACTGACCGGCAAGCCTTCTTTCTGAAGACTAGCTCTCATAGTACCACAACATACTATGCACACTTACAAGGGAGAAAAATGAATCAACGATCCTACCCAACTGTAGAACCTATGAACCTCAACAATGGCTGGCCCGGCATATAATCTCTATTGGTGCAATAGTGCCACTTTTAACCTGGGATAATTAGCAGCTGTCTAATTGGACTTAAGTCCTGCTCAGTGAGAGGGAACTTAGGTGTGGTATTGTAAACATATCCAGAAACACATGGCTGGAGATGGCATACACCCTAGAGAAAAACCTACTTTTGTCACATCATTAGACCAACTTAAGTTCTTACTGTATTCTAAATATATATATCCTTATATTTACAGACAAGTGTACCTGTCACCACTTATAAAACAAACTTACTTTTTAAACAGATGGGACTATTATGATGTTCCACAATTGGGCAAATGCAGAGAATAATTGTCTGAGGTGCTCAGTCTGAAGTAACACATCTACAATATAATCTCTATACCTAAGGCTCAGGGAACACCAAGGAACAGAGGGAGAAAAGAATATTAATGCATCTCCTAACTCTCACCACAGAAGCTTCCTCATGCCGCAGATGATTAATACAGGAGCCACAGCTGTTCAAAGTGCAGAGAATAAAAGGCTGCAGATTGTTTACCCCCAAGTATATCAAATTTGTACCACTGAAGGCTCAGGGATTATTGCAGAAGAGGGGGTGGAAAGATTGTAAGAACTAAATGTGTTGGATGACCACAGGAAAAAAGAGTTTTCCAGATAGCTAGTTATTCACATGAGCTCACATCAATGGTGACAGTACGCAGTATGCACAAGCCCTATGCAAGCTTAAATCAATAAAAAAAAAAAAAATCCCAGCATAGATATGGGGAAGTGTGTGAAACCCTAACCCAACTTAAGGCACTTTGGGCATCTGATGTTGCTGGGAGAGGGAAAACAGTCTCTTTCATGGATGGGAATCAGGTTAGACTCTATATATATGAGAGACAGAGAGAGACACGCACACAATGGCAATAGGGGAGGTGCAGATGGGGGAGGAGATCTAAATTTCATCAGGTTATAGTGTATGAATATCCCCCAAATTCAATAATTTTTTTTAATAAAAGGACTTGTACCTAAAGTTACTGCCTCAAAAAAGATTTTTGGAATTTAATGAATAGAAAACCTTTCATATTTTCTTTAAATTACCAATGCTAATGCCTAACCCAGAGTTCTTGTATGGATTAAAATGAACACATGTAAAACAGCTGCTGTAGTGTCTGTAAATCAGTAGGCACCCATCTCGGTGCAATTATCTGCTGTGTGCTTGCTGTCCCTACCAAAATATGAATCTCTTTGCTTTAGTGATAGGGTTTCTTACTCTTTGAGTCTTTAAAACACTTATCGAAGTCTCAGCTCATATTATGGAATGGGAAATATTTGTTGACTATACAAATATGAATATTGGCACATAGAAAATTTGGTTTCCATTTTAAGAAACGAATCTGCCGTAGAATAGAAAGAACATCCAGACTCAGCACAGTGAGCTCAAGTAGTCTTTTTAATAGAAAGCTGCATCCAGTACTTCACTAGAGGGCACCAAATCATCGCCCTAAAATGGTACTTGCAAGAGGGAATGGGGGGCAGAGGCCTGCAATCTGGAAAGCCTGTTTATAACCTACATGAAATATCCATTGGTGTTCTCAGGGGGTGTGTAAGAGATTTAACCACACTACACTTTCTCATACAAATTCTCAAATGCATTTAATTATGTTCTCCATGTCCAGAAATGCTATCGGATTTAATTAAGCACATGGGACTTTATTCTGTTCAGTCTCTCAAAGGAGGACATTAAGCACTTAGGAAAGAGCATTTCTGTACCTCATTCAGGCCACTAAGGTGCATAGCTGTGGAGGCATTTCTTTAATTTCTCTTCTCTCCAAACATTTAATTTTCTGGTAGAAATAAACTGAATGGTACCTTGGTAGTCTCCATGACTTGTGATTCTCCCAGGGCCTTGCTTACTGTTTAGGAGGAAGCTTGAAGGCAGGGAAACGGGTTTAACTTTCAGCAACTTCAAATTCATTGATGGGTCCTGTGATATTTCACTTAAAATAAATCCAGTGGGATAGGGAAATGAAGGGAAATACATTCATCACTGTTATAATTTTATTCTCTCTCCCAATTCATTTCTGATTGGGAAGTCTAATTAGAGAACATTTCGAATTTGATCAGCATAAAACCTGTTTTTAAGTCTTTTTGGAACACTGTACCTTTGATCTACCCTCCACACACCCTTTGTATTGATGGGTCTTGTATTAATTAACTACTGCTTTTCTTTCCTTCCAAGTTCCTGTGTTCTGGTATTTGACATTCTTGTTGGTAATAATGGGCAATGGTATTAAAAGGATTCTCAGAGATGAGCTGATACAACTTGAACCAAGAGATCGCCAAGAAATGTAAATACTAAGTCAAAGATATTTTAATCAAACCATAACCTAAAGACACAGTCAAAATTATATGTTTAGTATCTATAATAGTTCTATATCTCTATTTTTGTCCATATCTATGTAATCTATCTATCATCTATCATCATCTATCTATCATTTATCTGTCTACCTATCTATCTATCATCTATCTATCTAATGTCTATCATCTATCTATCATCTATCCATCTCTATCTCTATCATCTATCATCTATCATCTATCTATCTATCATCTATCTATGTATATAACATCTATCATCTATCTATCATCTATCTCTACCATCTATCATCTATCTATCTATCATCTATTATCTATCTATCTATCTATCTATCATCTATCTATCATCTATCTACCTATCAATCTATCTATCTATATCATCTATATCTATCTATCATCTATCATTATCTATGAATCTGTCAGCTATATGTAATCTGCCATCTCTCTATTATCTGTTGTCTATCATTCATATGACTTTTAGTGTTATTATTGATGGAAAATATAATGATTAAGTTTTAATGTACAATATATCTCTTGAAAATGTTTCTTATACTGCAGTTAAGACACTGGTCTAGTTGATACAATATCTTCTATGCTCCGAGATGCTCAATAAGTGGTTAACTGACATAAAAATGATGGGAAGAACAAAACTACATTCTTCTTGATACAAAAACATAACTTAATTTTTTGTAGCACTTGTTTCTATTCTAAGTGAATCTGGTTTGGGAACTGACAATTGGAAACAGTTTAAGAAATGTATGAATTCCAGTCAGTTCCTTGTTTTTCTGACTTTTCAGTCTTCAACCCTTCCATGAATCAAAAGTGTTTGGAAGACAATTTCATCTATAGTGAGCATGTACATGTTAATTTTCTTGTTATTATTACTTAAACATATTTACCGAACATTTACAGTGTATTAGGTTTTATAAATAATTTCAAAATGATATGAACTGTACAGGAAGATACATATAGGTTATAGTCAAATATCATGCTATTTTATATAAGAGTTTTGAAAAATTGCAAATTTGGGTATTTGTGAAGATTCTAGAACCAATTTTCAGATACAGACCTACTGCTACATCTTAAATCTTTTATAGTGACAGTTCAGGTAAATCAAAGCCAAACTAACTTACTATAAGAAAAATGGAAACTGATGATATTATTTACTATGTGCCATATAGTGACACTAGACTACATGCATTAGCTTAGTTAAAATCAGCCCTTCCAAGGCACTGGGGATGATTTCTGGGATGGTACAATAAATTTTAAAATGCACAAAAATAAAGAAAAGAAAATAAATATTAATGAATGCTACTTATTTGTCATATTTTTTCCAGCTTTGTAGTCTATGAAGGAAATGAATAAAATGATCTATGATGATACAACAATATTATAGATAAAGTCCTTAGGCCTAAGGATACCCTGAAATAATATTCATGGTTCAGTAGCAATGAAAAACAACATGAATATTCATCTAACTTAGATGATGTTTTTTGACTCAAAGTACCGTTAGCAAGAGTGATCTTATAGGTGTTCTTGCTCCATCAGAATCCATCTGTATCCAAAAGATGCCTCCCAATATGCAATGATTGTGAACTTTGGGCTACTGCAAGATGCTCAGATAAGAGAGTGAATAGATTCTACGTGTCTGTAATGATTCTTCTATAGGCTATGGATATATGCCAAAATAAGTCAAAGTTCTAACAAGCCATTTTTGTAACAAAAAATTTAATTAGTTATATTATGGGTTAATAAGACATGTATTTGAATATTTTTATAATCATT
This sequence comes from Nannospalax galili, assembly GCF_000622305.1. NCBI lineage: Eukaryota > Metazoa > Chordata > Mammalia > Rodentia > Spalacidae > Nannospalax > Nannospalax galili. Next base: position 505,047 of record NW_008357164.1, read on the forward strand.
AAGACATTTTGATTTTTTTCTCAATGTATATTTTTCATTGAATTTTTGTGCACTTCATACAAAATATCTTAATCATATTTAGAGTCCTTCCCCCATCCGTACAGGCTCCCACAAGATTTCATGCATTTTGTCATGTATGTTAAGGACTTTCGAGTCATGTTTGTGCACTCAGATGTCCCTCAGTAGTAGTTCATTCACTGGTGTCTAGTCAGCCTATCTCGAGTCACTCCCTTAAAGAAGATCAGCTCTCCCTCACTCAGCAGTAATCAGCTGCCAATAGTTGCTTAGCTAAGGATGGAGCTTGCTGATCATTTCCTCCATAAATCTTAGTGTGAGAAACCAGATGGAAATTTATTAGCTCAAAAACCTACTGAAAAATACACATACGTTATCTGAACATGACTGCGTGTGTAGTCCCGAAGGTTACATAACAAGAAATACAGTGCCAGACAGATAAAACTTCCCTCCGAGTTATTGATCTTGGTAGTCCAAGAGATGCCCAAAATAACACAGGCTATTACTGACCCTACTGCTGAAGACAGGTCATACTTTGGACACAGGACTTGGATAAATGGAACTGGAACTGACCTGGAAACATCCTCCCTGAAGACAAGCTTTCACAGTTCTAGAGGATACTATGCAAGCAGCTAAGGGAGGAAAATCAACCAATGGTCCAACCCAACTGTAAAGCCTAATAACCACAACAATGACCTGCATAACAAACTATATTGGTATGATAGGGGCAATTTTATCTTGGGGTATCAACAGCTATGGAATTGGACTTAAAACCCTCTCAATGGGAGGGAACTCATATGTGGCACTGTAAACAGCTAAATATAGATGGATGGAAAGGTCACAGATCCTAGACAATTGTAATTTCTTACTGTATGCTAAATATGAATCCTTATATTTACAGATAAGTATACCATTCACCACTCATCAAAGAAGCTTTTTTTTTTGCAACAGATGGAGACTATTGCAGAGTTTTGCAACTGGACACACAGAGAATAATTGTCTGAGAGATGTCTATCCCTAAGTGACACATTTAAAATAGAACGTCTACACTCAAGAAACCTCTAAGACTCATGGAACATAGCAGAACAGGGGGTAGAGAGAATACTAATTCATCTCTTAACTCTTACTAGCTAAGCTTCCTCATGAAACAGAGTTCCATGTATACAGAAGGCCACAACTGGCCATAGAGTAGAGAAAAAGACTGCAGAGAGTATGCCCCTGGATAGGACTCATTTATTAAAACTCACTGACCCATGGCTCTGGGACCGTTTCAGAAGAGGGGACAAAAAGATTGTTAAGACCCAGGACTGGTACCTGATCAAAAAGAAACTGAGTCTTCCAGGCCTCTGGGAACTTGCTTATTTGAACTTGCAACAATGGTGACAGCATGCACAAGACCCACGCAAACTCTATCAGACAAAAATGTATTTTGATATTAAGCGCTAATATTCATAAACTCTACAACTTGAATTATAACACTAGAGCATGCATGATTGGTAAATATCGTGTCGAACAGCTACCTTTACTTTTGGTTAGTCCAAATCATACTTGTGACACTTCAGGTTAAATACAATGTGGCTGAAAGAAAAATTTTTGAAGAAGTAAAATAGACCATTCTCTGCCACTCAAATTGATGAACATTCTGCTAAAAAGTCAAGAAATAATTTCTATGACTCCTTAGAGAAATAGTTTATTCATCAGATATTCATAAGCAATCTTTCTTTGCCAAGGAGGTTTCTATTCACTGGGAGATGCAACATGAAGAGAGAACATGATCACCATTGTTCTTATCCACATAGAACACATGTCACGATACTGGAAATTGAAAAATGAAGTCTTTAGAGAATTATCAGGGTTCAGGATTACCTAAGCGGAGCACAAAGTCAGGTAATGAAGGAATTTGTCAAAGCAGACCTTTGCAAGGTGATGCCTATCTATTTCCTTTGAATTTCTTTAGTAGAACAGAGGAGTTGATAGCAGTTCTGGGGTGGGGGTGGGTTTGGTTTGCGTTAATAACTGCACACTCAATCCCAGAGAAACTGCCTTTACTCAGCTTCGAGTTTTCAGTTTTTTTTTTTTTTTAACTTTTATACTAAGGCCTATCAAGCCAAGTTAGTGTCCTTTGATGACCTTCAGTGCAAGTTCATTCACTGGGATCTAGGAAACTTATCTAGAGCCACTCCCTTAAAGAAGATCAGATCTTCCTCACCTAGTAGTAATCAGCTGCCCAACTGTTTCCTGATTAAGACTGGAGCCTGCTGCCCCTTCCCACAGTTCTATGCTGTATTTCTGTCTCTTTGAGTTTGCATGGGTCTTGTGTATTCTGTCACCATTACCGTAAGTTCATATGATCAAGGTCCTAGGCTCCTGTAAGACTCTATTTCCTTATGGCCATGCACCTCCTCCCCTGGCTCTTACAATCTTTCTGCCCCTCTTCTGCAATGGTCTCTGAGCCCTGGGTTCATTGCCCTCTGTTGCATGAGGGAACTTTGTTGATGAGAGTTCAGAGCTGCATTAATATTCTTTCTATCCCTTGTTCCACTATGTTTCATGAGTCTTAGAAAGAGAGGTTCCATTGCAGATGTGTCACTTAGGGTTGGGCATTCCACAGATATTTAATCTCTATGTGTGAGCAGTTGTGGAACTCTGTAATACCAGTGCAGGGGTGGTGGGGTGCGGATGAGGAAGAGAGTATAAAGATGACTGAGATGTTGTGTCTGAAATACAAAAAAACTTAATAAAAAGTTTTTTGAAAAGAAAATAAATTACATAAAAAGCTTTTAATTGCCCTCTGTTGCACGAGGAAGTTTCATTGGTGGGAGTTGAGAGATGTATTAAAATTCTCTCTGTCCCTGGACAGGACTCACATTAAACCTCACCTGCCCAGGGCTCAGGGCCCCTCGTGGAAGAGTGGGGAGAAAGATTGTAAGAGTAAGGAATAGTGGCTGACCATAAGGAAACAGACTCTTCCAGGCTCCTAGGAACTTGCTCATGTGAACGTACAGCAATAGTGACAGCATGCACAAAACCCATGCAAACTCAAGCAAACAAAAACCAGCACAGAGCCGGGGAAATGAGCAGAAGGCCCCAAGAGGAACATCTGGCAGCTTATCAGTGCTGAGTGAAGGAGAGTTGATCTTCTTTAAGGGAGGAACTCTAGATAGGCTGACTAGCATCCAGTAGATGAACTCACACTGAGGGAAATCTGGGTACACAAACTTGAATCAATAGGCCTTAACATATATGATAGAACACATGAAATCCTGTGGTGGGATATGAGGAAGCTGCGTATAGGGGAGGACTTTAAATATGATCAAGATTGATTGGCTGAAATGCACAAAAAATTCAGTAAATAAAAGCTTTTCCTACCCCAGTCAAGAAATGAATGCTCATCTCGTGTTGATAAAAATAAAACTTACTCCCATTAGTATGGCCAACCGAACTGGCTTTATTTGGCAGACTAGTTATTTGAAGCCACCCAATGGAAACACCGAGCCTTGACATTTTGGAAACTTAAGTAACATCTCTCAGATATGCCTATGTCATTAAGGAGCATGTGATACTGTAACTTGGAGTATGTTCCTTTTAGCTAGATACTTCTACTTTTGAGCTTTTGTGATGTTTGGACGCAGTCTTCTGGGCTGTTTGAAGCCCATGGCACAGACAAATGAAAGCTCTCTACTTACTTAGCTTTTTCATGCAGTCACGAAGTCTGGTTTCCAAGCTGAGGACCCTTTGGTGAAGTTCTTCATAGTCATAGGCACCAATTTCTTCCTGAATCCCAGTGAGGACTGCTGACAGATTCCGAATTTCATCCTTGAACTGTGTGATGAGCTTTGCATCCGTTTTATACTGCTCCAAAACTGGGATCAGGGGCAGGAGCTCGTCCATTTTCTCTTTCAGCTCCTGTGAAGAAGATCGTTTCTAAGAGTCATTTTAAATAGAGCAAGGAGCTACATTCTTGTATCTGACTTTCAGCTCCTGTGAAGAGGATCGTTTCTAAGAGTCATTTTAAATAGAGCAAAGAGCTATATTCTTGTATCTGACATATCAAGGAGCTTATTAAAAGAGCTTCAAAGTTCCTCATTGGTTTTTTTGGTTGAAATTAGGTAGGTTTTGAGAATGGAAGTGACCACATGATCACTATCATACATTTATTCATCTCACCTTGTCAACACAGCAACCTCTCTTTAAGTGGTTACATGCTTTGCTATAAAGTAAATTGATCCTTATCATAATTATAAAATCTTCCTATCATAGCAATTATAGACTTTGTGTTATCTTGCTTTCTGTGAATGTTTCATAAGATAAGCAATTCATCATTTAGTTAGAAAACAGAGACAGGGACAGGGTCCTCCTCTCTAATAATGTATTGAATAATGGTATTGGAAATAGGTCAAATATCCTATGAGAAGTTAGTTAAGATTAATTATCCAACTACTGAAAAGCCATGCGTTAGGACTATATACAGGGAATTTTGGATTCTGAATCAGCTTTCTCCTTGAACTTGAGACTTTTTTCTAGTCCTGGCCACATGTTCCTTTGTCCTTCTATTGTGCTCAGTGTTCCACATTTTTCTTTAATATCCATCTTAGTGAAACTTCATTAGGAAGCTTCATTAGGAAGCTACATAATAAATCATACAAAGCTTCCCAAAGGTTGAGGTAATATACATTGCGGTTTAGCATTTTGAATTATTAGCCATACTCTGTCTCCATTTGTCTTATACATAGATAAGTTAGAGGTCATTATGTAAGGCAGCATTGTTTACCCATATAGTGCTTTAATGCCTTAGGGAGCCAAAGTATGTAGTTTATGTAACAAATAAGCCATTTGCAGCTGGACAGAGTTGTTTTAAACTTAAACATTGATTTTTGTCACAAGAACAAGAAGCATATGTTGTCAAACAGTGTCCCCCACTCACAGTTATTACAGGATTGAGCCACAGCTGCAATTTCACCTGCAATTTCTATACTTGTCACATGTACTTCTTTCCCTTTAACTTGGGCATTGTAGACAGCAAAAATATTGCAGGAGCTTGATTCAATCACGAATTTATTGCAGATGATATAATTTGTGGCAAGAGTTCCAAACTTACGATCATTTGCAAATAATCCATAGGTGCTGTCAGAAGCCATACTGTATAATAATTTAAGGAGCTGAAAATTGCATTTTTAAATTACATTTAGAAGATGTTATTACTAGAAATGCATTGAAATAGCAGAAGCTCCCACCCCACTGCCACCCTGATTTATGGGCTTGTGGTTCTTGTTGAGAAATTTTGACTTCCTCTATAAATTTGAAAAACTTTGAATTTGTCCATACGTGCATGTTGAGTTGGAAGATAGAGTATCTTAGTAATGAGAAAGAGTCATAACTACCACAGTTAAAAGGCAGAACTGCAGAGCTTTGCTCATTTTAGTGGCTCATCTTCAAATAAGCTTATTAGTTTAAGCATCTTGTGGTGCCCCTAAAGGGAGACACAATTGTTTCATTACAATACTAATGACAAGAGTTGTGTTCATATCATTTGCTGCAAATTATAACAACAGTTAGAATGAAAAGTTTTACATTCTTCTCTTGGCATTTTAAAAGACTCTTCTGATTTCAAAATTTTCATAGTTTCTTTTCCTTGAGGAATTAAAAAGTGTTATGTACCTTTTCTAAGATTTATAGATTTGTGAAAATCATTTTTTAAGACAGGGTCTCCTTGTAGCCACAGCTGCTTGGAACTCACTATGTAGACCAGCTTGGCCTCAGTCTTACAGAGAGCTGCTTGCCTCTGCCTCCAAGTGCTGCAATTAAAGGTGTGTGCTACCACACTCAGTTGAAAATCAATTTCCAAACTTTGGAAACTTATCAGAGAGCAGTGGTATGTCCAACTAGTACAAATATCAAACACATAAAAATGAAAATATAATATCATAGATCTGGGTTCAGTAATTCCCTTTGGAATTTCACTTTTATTGTATAGCTCTGAGAGTAACTAGAGTATCTTGCCAACAACAATCCTTTCATTTATGAAAGATGGTCTCAGCCATTATGGTTAGCTTAAGCATTCCAACTAAAATATTATGTATCAGTAGAGATAGTTTTTTAAAGTAATTTTCATGTTAAACTTGGTTTTAGAATATCTCAGCACCTAGAGGGAAATGATGTGACTCAGTGAATAAATGAATTCCACAAACACGTGTTGAATATCTAATTATTACTGTGATGTGGTGTGTGTGTGTGTGTGTGTGTGTGTGAGAGAGAGAGAGAGAGAGAGAGAGAGAGAGAGAGAGAGAGAGAGTTACCGTTACCATTGGGCCCTGGTGCTCACCTTTTAGGCCTGACTAGCTGGCTAATGATCCTGAGATCTATCTCTCTCCACATCCCCACTGCTGAGGCTCTGAGCTCAAGTTCTCACGCTTGCACTGTGAACATTTTACTGACCGAGCCATCTCTCTAGCCAAGGAAAAATATTTCTTTGGATTTCTCTCAGCTTTGTCTCTGTGTTGTTTCTTTGATTCCTGCATCATGCTTTCCAAGTTCTGCTAAGCTAGAGAAACTTAAATGGTACCTGTATTTACAATGCATTCCCTACAAGTCTATTTCACAGACAGCATGAACTCCCGCCCTCTCAGGAAATGCTTCTTGTCTCCTGCACCTGAATGCTCACAACCACCTACCTTGCTGATGACCTCAGCTTCAGGTTCACATTATTTCTTGACCCTACTTCTGTGCATTGAAATTGACATTGAAACTCTTAGATTGCTAGATCCCCACTGTAATTGTATTTAGAGAAGGAAGCCACATCTAAGTGTCTTTCTTAAACACTGCCAATCCCATCACTCTTCAGCAGATCTTCTGTAGACAAAATGAATAGGTCTGTCCTTTCTGCTCTTATATAAAGCTGAATCATTCTTTGTTGTTAGTCTTGCTTCCTTCTCAGTTGCCTTTTATTGAGGGGAAGTTTATTTATTATTCAACCAATCAGGCCCAGCACTTCCTTACATAGTATATGTGCTAAATAAATTCTGGTTAAAATGGATTTTTTTTATTCTTCAAGCCTTATATTCCTCTGTTTAGTGTTTTTCCATAAATTTTCTCTGGATCCAATTCTCAGTCTTATTTCTTTTAAGCTGCAAGTGTATTATAACGCCCAGGACTTGCTCTAACTTGTTCTTTTTTTTTTAACCTGTTTTTAAGTCTCTCTTTGATTCAACCCCCATGGCTTCTCACTTCTTTCCTGGACCACAAGTTTGAATTTAATCCACTCCTCTCACATTGGTATTGAAACTAGCTACCTAATTGCCTGGGGGTGTGGTGTGGTGATGCTATTATGTGGACAATCTTAATGTTTTTTTGTAAACTATGTGCTATGTCTTTTAAGGCAGATAATTTATTTTTAAAACAGGCTCAAATAGCATTATCAGAGCAAGATATTTTTTAAATTAATGGCTCTGCCATATATAGTTAATAAAAGTCTGCACAGCATGCTCAAAACACTTTTTCCATTTTCAGTGTTTCTAGATAATTGCCAGAAAATCATCTAAAGTTAAAAAAAGAACTTATTTGCATATAATTAGAAAATAATCTTCTTTTAAAATGCTTTTATCAATGGTATTATTATCTCCTTTAATAATTTATTTCTGCCATATTTCCCCTCATTCTAGCAGAGCATAAAATCATTAGAAAAGCTGTGATAATTAATTTTCCTTAGGATTTTTCTTTGTCATAGATATCAAAGTAAATCTACCCAGAAACTCTACGTAGCTCTAGGAGGGGGAGGCTCTGTTTACAGTAAAATGCTTTTATCAATGGTATTATTATCTCCTTTAATAATTTATTTCTGCCATATTTCCCCTCATTCTAGCAGAGCATAAAATCATTAGAAAAGCTGTGATAATTAATTTTCCTTAGGATTTTTCTTTGTCATAGATATCAAAGTAAATCTACCCAGAAACTCTACGTAGCTCTAGGAGGGGGAGGCTCTGTTTACAGCAGGGATCTGTGTATTCCTAGCAGCTGATGGTCAGTTTTAATGGAGAGACAATCGAGTCCCTAGTGAGTCTATTACTTCACACATGTGGACTGTAAAGAAGGCAGAACTCACACCTACTTGAAAATGCTTGGTCATTAGGGTCTTCCGATCATCTTCAATCTGCCGAAACTTGGCTTTTAGCCCTTTCATTTGTGTTTCCATTTTCAAGACATACTGGAAATCCCTCTGAGTTCTCAAGTTTAAGACTTCTATAGACTGGGACATGTTCTGTACCTGTTAAACGAAATCATGAGTTGTACATTATTTTGTTTATGGACACAACCACTAGTAAGGAGTCAAAAATGACATCAGTATAAGGAACTGGCACTGCCAAATCCACATTTTCAGGGATATGTCATATTTTCAGGGTGAGTCTCTGCAGCAAGCATTCATAGAATCCAGACAAAGAAAATTACACCAGTTCTTGCCATAAAAATGAACATTTTATCATTAGAAATGACCAAGTAAATAACGATTTAGCAGATTAGAAAAAATTTAAAATAAACTTTTCATACCAAGGCTGTGTAAGTATATAACACCACGATGTAATGAATGCCAAAAGAAACTATCTCTGTAAAGATGATTTTTGATTTCTGGGAGGTCAGGAATGCTTACCAATGCTGGATGGTGGTGAAAGGTCCCACAGACTTAAAATGCATTCTGAGGCAGGAGTGTAGGGATGGGAGTGAAGTGGAGCCTCCACAGGGCTGAAAAAATACTGTATGAAAGGAACCATTTGGCAAAGAGGAAGGCTGGACACTCATCCCCTGATCAGCCACTTAATCACTGTCCATGTAGGTTTGGAGCCTACATGTATATCAAGGTGATTTATGGTTCATTATAATACTAACACGCACCTCCGGGTGGAGATTTAAGATGCTAATGAGACATGTGCTGCATGAGCTTCTGTGTACAACTATATGAAACATATAGCTTGTGCAACAAAAAACCCCCAAAAGTCCATGCTATGCAAAAGTTCCCATGTGCCCAGGCTATGTAACATTAAAGCCTGGATCCTTTGTTGGACCATCCAGCTACTAAACTTTTCTTTTCTGACCATTAATCCCTGTCTCTGCTGATACTCTATGTCTCTACTCAGTTCTTTGTTCCAGGACACAAAACCTGGAACTCCTCCAGAGATGCTCAGCTGATATCATTTCCAATGCAGTTACATCATAATGGGGCTAAAGGACTCTCAGGAGTGACACTGAACTGACCAGGTCAAGCGATGGCGGTTTTGGGACACCTCCTCAGTTGTTTACGGGACCTGCAAAATGACAGCCATACAAAGGGCTTGATAGAAAGGCAGTACCCCATGTCAAGCTGATGGCACCAAACCAGGTTCATTGGGACCTGGGCTGTTTAGACATAGGAAATAGGTGACCTAGAAAGCATGCAGAAATGAAAGAAGAGCTGCTCTAATTTTTGTGGCAGCAAAGATCTGAAAACAAAGGGAAATCCTCTAATAGAGGGGAACCTTGAAGAACACGATCCGAATTAACCATTCTAGAGACTAAGGTAATTTCTACACCTCTGTCCTTCTTCAGTACTGTTTTCAGAGCAACAACTTTGTCTCCACCTGGGAGCTTGTCAGAAATGCAGCATCCCATCAAAGCTATTCAATTCATCTGCATACTTATCAAGATCCCAAGTGATTCCTGCAACTGACTTTCACTGTTCAGCTTGGCAGGGTTTCCAAAAGACAGCAAATGTAAATATGCTTACATAGTTGGATGCTTTATTATAAATCAATACAGGCACATATGCAATATGTAACATAATCTATAAAGTATACTAACAAAAAGAAATATAGGAGAGAATTAGAAAAAAATATACATTAGGTTTTAATATTAGATTTCTGCCCAGGGAAATCCAACCACACTGAAGGCATCTGAGTACATATATATGTAGAAACCTATTTTGATTGTATAATATTATTATTTGCATCAGTGACTATATGAAAGTATGGGCATAAAAATGGTGAAAGGATTGCAAGTTTTACTTTGTTCTAGATATCTGTATGTGCTTTTCCATTTGTTTTTTAATGAATTAGGCAAAAGCTACTTTCATTGAAAAACATATTAACTACAAATGTTTGATTTGTTCGGACACAGAGTATCCCATCAGAGAAATTTAGAAGGCTCAGTGCACATATCTGCCTGCAGTAGACACATTTGGTTGATAGAATTCTTAGAACAGTCATTTTCAGAAAAGCCAGTGAGTTCTGGCATCCTAGTGTGCTTCTTTTCTGTAGTTCTTGTCGGATAAGTCAATTTTCCTTTATCTTTTTCCACTGCTGTCTTGATATCTAGTCCTGCCCTATATCCATCTGTCTTGTTAGGACATTTCACAGTCTGGTTCATATTACAAGGAAATTTGTAATGTGTGCTTGGGTAACGTCAGGAAAGTGCCTCTTGTTCTGTGCTGCTCTTCAGAGGCTGTATATTATAGCCTTAACTTCCAAGTTGTTACACAGAACTGGACACAGAATAAGTGCTCAGTAAGTACTTATTGGGTAACATCATCTTGGGTTTCAAATAATGTGGTGGGTAATTAGGATTTTAACATTTTAAGGAGAGTTTCCCCCTTCCTGTAACAGTCAAGTATAGCTATGATCATAGATACTTCTTAATTTGCAACCATTCTTAAATTCAGAAAGCTTCACTTAAAGAAATCTTCAGTGTTGTAAAAAACCACTAAGATAACACTGAACACAAAGTGACTTTATCATGGATAAATGCAATGTATCCAGAGTAATTTTCTAACTTCATTTATGGTTAAGCATAAATAAAGAAAAGCCATTTGCATCGAAGAGCCTGACTGTCCATTTAAACATAGCGCTTGTCTGTGAAGACATCCATCATTAACATGGCTGATATCTTCCCAAGAATTTAGTATATACAGGCATAGAAGATGATCGACAAAAGAAAGTAACATGAATAGAGTTAAAATAGCCTCTCATATTTTATCTTTGACTCTGCCTCCAATTTGTCAAATTAATTTATGCGGTGGGAAAATGCACTGGAGAAATTTTGCTGAGACTTGGTTGTTACCTTCTATATAGAGAACCAGGAAAACCAGCAGGAGTTACATGTGGAGAAGAGGCTAGAGCAAGAGGTGTCCAGCGGGACAAAGTTTGACTCTGGGTTGTCCTTAGCTTTTTCTGATGGCTGTACCCCCAATGACGTTTCTTCCTGTTTCTGGAATCTCACTTGAGTTCAGTTTCCTGATAATACAGGACATTGGAACTGCATTGCTTAACTTGTAGAAGGCGATCTGTCCCCCTGGGTTTCTTCTTTTAGTCTGCCTTTCTCTGAAGTTGTCAGCAATTCAGCTTTATATGTATGTCCCTGGGATTCAGATTCTGCTGTTTTGACTATCCGATGTCAACCACAGGCTCATGGACTGAATCTAGTTCTCAGTTACTAGAACTATTTTGTTTGTTTGGAAACTTAAGAGGAAGATGAAGGAAGTAGGTCACCAAGATGTGTCTTAGGGACTACATCATGCCCTAGACCATTCCAGTCTCCTCTCTCCTTGTTTCTTGTCTGCTGAGATTTGTCCTACCGTATATTCTTCACCATGAGGTTTTGCCTTACCACCATATCCAAGGAACAGCAGTGCCTAGTGACCACAGACTGGGCTTCTGAAACCAAGAGGCAAAATAAACTCTTCCTCTCCTAAGTTACTGTTTTCTCAGGTGTTTGTTGCAGTTAGGAACCTCTGCCTAACACAGACTCTTCCCCATCACTGCTAATTCTTTTGAAATTACTGTCCTGGTACTTTTTATGAATAAGGTGTTTGAGCTAACACAAATGAACATACATTTTTATTCTCACTGATAACTATTTATACAGGCTGCTTTATAGTAGAAAGGTCTATGGTTAAGTATGCTTAGCTGGCTTTGGTTTAACAGATATCACAGTAATTTCTTGATGATGGAACTTTACAGCAAGCTTAGTCGTAAACCATTTTGGAAATTCTCATGATGAAGTGTTCTGACTAGGGCTCTTTGAATGGGTTTTTTGATGAGACTGTTACACATCCTAGTCCGAACATCATGTTTTAAGAAACAGGGACCCAGACAAGGCAGGGTATCTGCAGCTTTAAGGAGGAGTTATAGGATGAACAAACAAGATATTAGGTCAGCAGTTTTAATTTTGGTATACTAGGACCTGAGATTCTGTTAAAGTAATTGCATTTTTCTAGTGTCCAGTAATATACATACTTGTTAAAAACATTTGACAGAGAAAACATCACTTAGTAAGTGTGGAGATGCCTAGTGGGGCATTCAGGATGAGATAAAAACAGTATAAAACTGATCTACTAAAGAGATTAAGGGACATTTGGAGGTTTAGAAGTTTAAACCCAGAAAGGACCAGCATCCTTTATTAAACTTACAAAAAAACCTACTAGTTCTCTAATGATTGAATGGAGTAGATCAACATGTAAAACAAAAGCAGTAATAATGAGAACAATTATGGCTCTTTAAAGTATATGTTTTCTTTTGGTTAAATCGGTCTTACTGGTTAGTGGTGACTGGGTTGCTAAGAGGTCATAATCTTTTGTCATATGGAAACTTGGATGTATGTAAAGTTAGAGAAGTCAACAAGATACTGTGTCTGAAGGCTGATGCTCCCTTTCAACATCATTTCTTTGGATCAACGCAGTAAACTTGCCACTTGAGGGCACTGTAAAGGAGTACATAATGAATTATGTTCATGTGTGCATGCATGCATGCATGTGCGTGTGTGTACGTGTGTGATGTCTATGTAACTGTACGTGTGTGTGTCAGAGATGCATGTGGAAGCCATAACTGATGTCAAGATGTCATCCTTAATCACTTCTCCACCTCGATTCCTTTAGATGCGTTTTCTTCCTAAACCTGGAGCTTCTTGATTGAGCTAAATGGCTGGTCAGAGAGCCCCTGAGTTGGAACTGAGGATCTGGACAAGAACTGATGCTTGTGCAACAAGCACCTTACTCACCAAGCTGTTGTCTCAGCTTCTCCATGACTGTTTCTGACCAAATTTCTCCTTGGACTTTAGTAGCTTTTTATCCTTCAGTCACGCCTAATTTCATCCTATCTTTTATAGACATTTTACTTTGAACCTGTAGAACGAATCACTTCTTGACATTCATACTTAATTCTTTCAAGTGGTTTTGAAGGAATACTTTTCTCTCTGTGTGCTTATGTTTATGTAATGGTGTACTGAAAGATATTCTCACATAATATGAAGTTATGCCATGTAAGAAACTGTTTCTAGATATGTTTGTTGTGGACGTAGATGGCATTTATTTGAGGATAGAGGGGTTCAGAATGGCAGGAATCTGAACAGAAACACAATTTTATAGAAAAGGAACATTTGGTTTAAAAGATTAAAAGCTTTTTTCTTTTTTTTCTTTTAAAAATATTTTCTTCATTATTTTTATTTTATGTATATGAGTGTATTGCCTGCATGTATGTGAGTGCACCCGTGTCATGCAATGCCACAGAGATCAGAAGAGGGCTTCAGATTCCCCTGGAACTGCAGTTAGGATGGTTTGTAGTCGCCACGTGGGTGCTGGGAATCAATCCCCAGTCCTCTGCAAGAGCAGTTAGTACTCTTAACTGCTGAGCCATCTCTCCAGCCCCCTAAAAGCTTTTTACTAACAAATTAATTTCCCTTACAACCAAGTAAGCTAAAGCATATTTGCTTTTTTTAATAGCATATTTGCTATTTTTTCCTGAAAAGGTAACCAAGATTAGAAAACAATACCACAATCTGGGCATGGTGGCACACATCTTTAATCCCAGTATTCTGGAGGCAGAGGCAGGCAAATTTCTGTGAGATCCAGGTCAACCTGGTCGATATAGAGAGTTCCAGGCCAGCTGGGGCTATAGGGAGACCCTGCCTCAAAAAACTAAAAGAAAAAAAGAAAACAATACCATAGGAGTAACCATACTTTGCCTATAATGATTTCTAGTGCATTGCCCAGAATTACTGATGAGACTGGAAATGCCACTTGCTGCTCTTTGGGATCTCACTGCAATGGAAGCAGGAGAACAGAGAGCCGACAGGACCTGATGAAACCTCTAAAGACAGGGGAAGGAGAAACAGACCAAGCTCTGCAGAAGAGCAGGAAAACAGGCCTTTTAGAATCTTGATCATCAAAAGGTTTCCAATGATGTACATGGAGGAATCTCCTCCATGACAGATGGAAGAAAATTGTGGAAGCTTGGCTGAGACTGTGAAAACTTGGTTGTCTATATTCACAAACTACATATCTTCCTTTCCCTAGCTATCTTAATTGTATGTTAAAATGTTCCTATTAAGTGCCAGATGTGTGGAATTATGAAAATGATGTGGTATGGAGGGGACTGGAGAGCATGATATCCCACGTAGCACATAGTACCTCACTGATCTTATTCTCCCTGATGATATTTAAATTCAAACATGTTCCCCCACCCCAACCCCAGCTGTTCTACTGAATTCAGTGCCCAACACAATGGAAGTCTGAATGGGGATCATTGAAAGAAACATTCACTGGTTTCCCTCCCACCTGACTAAACATAAATAACCTTTCATGAGCTGACTTTCATCTGTAAGAGAGAATAAATCAAGGGCATTCTGCATTTGATTGTTATGGATCCCGCTTAAGTAAATTATGGAGAGAACGATATTGAATGAAACTGAAGAGCTTAATGTTTAAAGGAAGGACTTAGAGAATGATGATAAATACTTGGAATTATTCATTATCTGCCAGAAAGCTTGCATATTGCATGCCATTATTTTAACTTCCTAGCAAGATTGTTAATACGCCTCTCCTTTACAAGCTCAAAGGGCCCAGTATGATCCTGAGAGTTGAGGCTGAATTGTTAGCATTGGAATAACAATTCTTGCTTCTTGTGTTCTGTAAGAGAGAGAATGACCTGATATTAATGTATATGATAGAGAGTCTGTCTTAAGAAATCAAGATTCGGAAAAGTAAAAATCATTGAAATAAACCAACGTAGCAGGATACCCATTTCAAGCAACAGGGAAAGGCTTATTTAAAAGTCCCCTCCCCAATAAAACACAGAGGGAATCTCCGTACCATTAGCTGATGTATCATAGTTTCATTTCAAAGAATGATAGATTACAATAAAAATATGCATAAGGAACACAAGACACGTACCTTTTCCAGCAGTTGGCGAAGCTGTCTGCTTTTGGCATCCCGGGAACACAGGTTTTGCTCTGGAGCAACCACTGTGCAAATGCATCGCCCATCTGGGTCCTGGGCTGAGCTGTACACTTGCCACCCCTCTTTGGGACTAATCTGAGTCTGGGAAAGCCAACAGCAAACACAAGACAGACTTTCACTATAAGGTCAGGAGGAAATGTATTTGTACTATCATAAGGAAAGCATCCTTTTTTGTTTAAGTTTGTGTCTTTATTCTTTGTTTGGGGGATTTCTGTCTGTATGTGTACATATGTGTGCAGTCCTGAAGTCGCCCTTTCCTGCAGCTCCCCAAATAGTCTAGACTTGCTGACTAGAGCGTATCAGATATCTGTTATTCTCTGCCTCCCCAGGACTAGAATTAGAAATGTATGCCAGAAAGTGCTTTCACCTATCTTGAGGATTGAACGCAGGTCCTCAACTTGACCCAGTTTTCTCCGCAGCCTTGTCTTTATTCTTTGAAGTGAGAAGTTTACGCAGTTTTATTCAGTTTCACCTTTGTTACTGTGTCCAAAGGAGGTTTTTGGTCTCCTTCAGATTCTAAATTAATCACTGCTTACTGATTTCACTGATTCCAACACAACTTTTTACAATTAAAAAAAAAATCTCAAATTTCATATGGAAACATAAAAAAACGAGGATAGCCAAAATAATTCTGAACAATAAAAGAACTGCTGGAAGTATTGCCATCCTGATTTCAAATTATGCTACAGAGTTATGGTAATAAAAACAGCATGGCACTAGCATACAAACAGACACATTGATCAGCGAATAGAATTGAGGACCCAGATTTAAATCCATGCATTCACAGCCACAGGATTTTTGACAAAGGAGCCACAAGTAAATACTGAATGAAAGACAGCATGTTGAACAAATGGCGCTGGTCAAACTGAAGAGCTGTATGCAGAAGAATGAAGCTAGAGCCCTATCTTTCACCATGAACAAACTCATCTCTAAATAGATCAAGGACCTCAACATAAGACTGGACACCCTGAATCAGACAGAGGAGAAAGTAGGGAATGCATTGCAACTTATGGGTACAGGAAAGACTTTCTAAACAGCACTCCAGTAGCTCAGTCATTAAGTCCAACAACTGATAAATGGGACCTCATTAAACTAAAAAGCTTCTATACAACAAAGGACACTATCATTCAAGTGAAGAGGCAACCCACAGAATGGGAAAAAAAAAATATCAGCTATGCTTCTGACAGAGGGTTAGTATCTAGAATATACAAAGTACTCAAAATCTAAACATCAAAGAAAGAAAGAAAGAGAGAGAAAGAAAGAAAGAAAGAAAAAAAGAAAGAAAAAGAAAGAAAGAAAGAAAGAAAGAAAGAAAGAAAGTCAAATAAAAGTTGGAGTAAAGAGATGAACAGGGAGTTCTCTAAGATGAAACACAAATGGCTGAGTAACACTCAAAAAATATTCAACATCTTTAGTCATCAGAGAAATGCTAAACCACTTTGAGGTTTCATCTTACCCCAGTCAGAATGGCTAAGATCCAAAACATGAACAATGACAGATGCTGGAGGGGATATGGGGAAAGAGCCCTAATGCTTTTCTGAAGTTTGACATTTCAACTCCACAACTAGATATGTCTATTAACCACTTACACCTGGCTGATCTTTCTGTCCTAGACATATATGCTTGCCCTTCCCAAGAGTAAATGCAGTTAATAGTGCATTCTTTTCTGATCATTATTCATGCTTGATATTCCGAAGCAAAGCTCAGTCTCAAGGAGCTCTCTGTCCACAGAGGACCTAATAATGGGAAAAAATATTTCATGATAATCCTGGGTAAAATAAGCATTGTTTTTCAAAGCATGCATAAGCTCTGAGAACTGAAAGTTTATCAGAGTTAGACAAAATGACCTTCCAATAACTTCTGCATACTTACTACCCTACGTGTATAGATCCCTAACTTTAAAAAAATACTTTATCATATTTATTTTATTTGTATGAGTGCATTGCCTGAATGTATGTAAGTGTACCTGTGTCATGCAAAGCCCATGGAGGTCAGAAGAAGGCATTGGATCCCCTGGAACTGGAGTTACAGGTGATTGTTAGCTGCCATGTGGGTTCTGGGAATCAAATCTGGGTCCTATACAAGATTAGCCAGTGCTCTTAACTGCTGATCCCTAACTTAAAAAAAATACTTTATCATTTTTATTTTATGTGTATGAGTGCATTGCCTGAATGTATGCAAGTATACCCACGTTGTGAAATGCCCATGGAGGTCAGAAGAGGGCATTGGATCCCCTGGAACTGGAGTTACAGGAGGTTGTTAGCTGCCATGTGGGTTCTGGGAATCAAACCTGGGTCTTATACAAGATTAGCCAGTGCTTGTAACTGCTGAGCCATGTCTCCAGTCCTAAAGCCCTAACTTAAAGAGTAGAATTCCATGGGTTGGAGAGATGGCTCAGTGATTAACAGCACTGGTTGCTTTTGCAGAGGACCTGGGTTCAGTTACCAGCACCCACATAGTAGCTAACAACCATGTGTAATTCCAATTCCAGGAAAACCCATGCCCCCTTCTGGTCTCTCTCGGCATTGCATGAGTGGGTGTACTTACATACATGCAGGCAAAACGCTCATATACATAAAATAAAAATAAATAAAATCAAAACCAAAAAGAATAATAGTCCAGTTCTGCTGAAATTTGTTTCATATTTATGTTCATAAGTTTGCCCCTGCATGTCCAATGGGAGCCTTAACTCCAGCCAAGTTATTCTCTGCGTGTCCTGCAAGCATGTTGGTTTATATCCTGATACAGTATTGCTGATTTTGCTTAAATTGTTTGAAATACTTCTTTTGTGAACCATGCATTTATTAAGCCCTGTGATGCTTACCTGTTCAGAGGATTTATCCAAACTATTCATCAGATATTTAACTGTATCACATAAGACTGCTATTTGCATTTCACATGAGCATTTCCATAATTACCTTATACCTCTTAGAAGTGTGAAAATTTCCTGTCTTCCCTTTCACATACACTCTGCCAAGTGCAAAGAAAAACACATACTTATTTCTTTCTCATTAATGTCTTCCTTTTCCAAAGAACAACAGAGGATTTTAATATAATATACACAGGAGAAATGTATTTTCATTCCATGGGGTAGGAGAATATTACCATAACCAGAATTGTATAAATTAGAAGTGTTGGGGCTGGAGAGATGGCTCAGCGGTTAAGAACACTGGTTGTTCTTGCAGAAGGCCCAGGTTCTAATACCAGCACTCACATGACAGCTAACAACTGTCTGTAACTCCAGTTCCAGGGGATCTGATAGTTTCTTCTGTCCTCCGTGGGCATTGCATGTCACGGGTGCACTTACCTACGTGCAAGCAATACATGCATACACATAAAATAAAAATAATAAATAAAAATATTAAATTAGAAGTGTCTGAGCTAACACTTGAAGTCTTCATTTTTCTAGCTTATCTTAGTTTCCCATTATAATGTGTTTCCAGTACACACCAGAAGTTTCTGTGGATGGCTGAATGTATTTATTAGGCCTTCTTCCACTTTCTCAGATCAGTAATGGCTAATCTCTCATTGAGCTTTTTTGAGGATTACCTCAGCTGAAGAATGGCACCTCATTCAAGGCCAGGCCATATCCCAGTAGATCTTTCACCTCTACAGACTTGCTGATGCAAAGGTAAAATAATCACCCAACGCAGCGGGAAATAATACTACTGCTACTCCCACCTCGCGGAATGGGCAATAGATTCAAATTCTAATATCACCTGTGTTTTCTGCCCTAGGTCTCAGCTCATCACATACCAGTGCACTGGTTCTTTCCTTCTTGAAGACTTTAGCAATAATCAATACAAGGTGCATAGTGAACATGCATTGGCAAAGTCATAAACTATTGACTCAGGAAACTTGGAAAGGTATTACAATCCTTGCCCTTGCTTATTATGAAAAGCACATGGTGCAGACCTAACTTTTATTCTCCTTGTATCTAAGTCCTTTTTTCAAAGATAACTCCTACGCTGCCTTTTATATCTGATGGGTTGTACTTTCTAATATACCTTCTCTTTTTTTTTTAATTTTTAAAAATGATTTATTTAATAACAACATACTTAGAAGAAGCATATCATTACAACACAATTGACATATTCAATAACGGTTTCCTGAGGTAGGATGCATCTCTTTCAAAATTGGCTGTAAATTTTTAGGTTTACAGTTGAATTATTACAGTTATACAATATTGTACTCAGTATAAACCCTATAAGACATAAATTAAATGATGTTTTAACCTTTAAAAAGATCTCCATTTCATTATTAAAATACACAGTTTCATACAGAAAAATTCTTTTTCAATGCAATTGATATTGGATGTTTGCATATGCATTTCTAATCTCTAAATATCTGATTATTACTAGTCACAGTTGAATATACCTTCTCTTTTAACTTCACACCTCTAGCTCTTATCCCTGAATGAATATCCATTTATAATAGAAAGACGTTCTTAGAATTGTATATTTCTAAAATTAGATAAGATATTAACTAGAATTAACTTATTCTCTTTGGTTACAAAAGAAACATGCAGGGATTAGCTACAAGATGAAAATAGAGACAGTTCTGCAAAGTAGTTTTATGATATAATTGAAGGCTTAAGTTGAGTAACAGTATGAGATTAATGTCTCTGGACACAGGCCCTCTGGGCTTCTTTTAACATTGGACACAAGTCTCAAACACACCAGAAAATTAAGCCTTAGCATGAGAATAAATTTTGATTTGGATAGAGGAGTGAAGCCAGTCAATTATCATATTAAAATATTTTAGCAGCAATGCAAACACTGATGACTAAGGCTGTCAGCATTAACACTGATATGCACCTTCTGAGTGTTTGGCTAACTATCATGCAGCTTACCACTGCAGGCCTAAGTGTCAGTCACTTTCTGCACTGAGGCAAGTGGGAAAGGTAGAAATGGATGGTCATTTAGTATTCCCCTGAAACTCCTGTTTAACAACAGTAAAGTCTCCAGTCACGTGGTCCTCTTCTACGAATGTTAGAAAAGACTCATGTCCTTCTCCACTAGGTACTCTGAATGATCTAACCTAAAAATTGTCTCCAGTTTTTGGTGAGCAAAAGGCAATATGTAAGAGGAAAACTAGAGTATAAACCACGAAAGCCTAACAGTTCTGTAGGTTTTAATATAGACCTCTGTGTTAGAGCCAATGATAAATATAAAAATTTTATAAGCACTTCAGTTCTTTTTTGTAGGGCTCCTAACCAGACTTGAAATCACAGCCAAACTAAAACCAACTCTGATCTCAGATGGAAGGACAGACTTAGATATTTTTGAATACCCATGAAAAGAGACCTGTTCCAATCTGATTTACAATAGCAATGATTCAGATGTCAGTACCACTCCTGTAGTAGGAAAAGGAATCATTTATGGATCTCTAGCTGCTTCTTGGAGGTTTGTGTGGTTTTTACCGCTGAATAACTTGATAACTCTGAGGTCTAGGTGATGTTATTCTGCCCATTTTACTGAAGAAGAAACTGAGATCTAGGAATAAGAAGAAACTTGCCCAAGGTTATGCAGAGCATAGTCAGTAGACCTGGGATTTGAGCTTTCACAGTCTGATTTGAACCTGAAGTTTAAACACCATTTTGTACTAGCAATTATTTTGACCTTCCTTAGTACATGATGCTAGAGCCCCAATGGCACTTTCTGACTGTGGGGAAGCACAGTACTTGGATCTGCAAAGTGAATATAGCTTATTTCTAAGTACCCAAATCATCCAAGGAGCACAGTGATTACTTATGCAGTTCTCTTTGAACCTTTTGTGTTAATTAGAAGAACTAAATGAACTATTTAGCAGTTTTTAATATTATAACACTCATTAAATATTTAAGAATGTTCTAAATAAGAGAATTAAAACAATCATTTTAACAATTGAATCTCAAGTCTGGGTTCTTTGACTTTAATTTAATTGCAAATCTATGCTTCGTAAACATACAGCTAACATCTGGGAATTCTCCCAAACCTTAGGGATTTCTTATCAGAAACAAAATATCCTAGAAAGCAGAAGTAAAAATAAAACAAAAATACCTTGAATTTCAGTTAGTTTTTTTCTTTATAAAGTCTTTTCTCTTGTAATCAGATTCATTTCTTTGGAATTAACTGTCCTTATTAATAGATACTATTTTACATTACTTACAAGGAAGGCAAAATGTAAATCATTTAAACAAATTTTTTCCAAGTCACAATTTAGTAGATGTCATATACTAGATTTATATCAATTTTATACAAATTGCAACCCAGAGTTTTTTATACTCATCCTATGTGGATAAATATAGACAGATAAGTGTGTGTTCAATCACTGTAGTTATAAGCAGGGCAGTAGGGGAGAGTCACCCCTTAACAGTTGATGATGCCCAGCAGATAGAGGGCATTATCCTGTGTGGAAACAATTGACCACTATTGATGTGGTGGAGCAGAATTAAGGCTAGGCAAGATGCAGGATTCCTGCAGAAGGTACTGCTATCATTTACTGGAGCCCAGATTGAATGACAATACAGGAGATGATCCTGATCTGCTAAATAAAAGCAAACTAATTGGCTGGATAGCATCAGATTTTATGTTTCATGCTGAGTTTGTAGCATTTCACAAAGGTAAAGACCAAGGTACAAAGAAATAATGGATCATGCTACTAAAAATGAGATGCACAGCAAAAAAAAAAAGACTCAGTTTATTATATTTGATTTAGAGTGGCGATGCCTGAGATGAAAAATTTCCTGCGTAAACATACATTTGGTGATGGAGAGTGGAATGGGGTTTAGCATGCTCATGGCTTTCGTTGTAGAGAAAGTATATGAGAACAGGAAGAAGACAGAGGTTGACAGATTGTGCTATAAGAAGCTATGTTGTGGAGGATGTGTTAATAATGATGTCACTCATCAGCATTTTTCTTGTTGTTACTTACAAGAGTGCTACAGGCAGAAATAAGTAAATATTCCTTACTCAAGGAAAACTCCAGGCTTTAAGGGGGGGGGAAACTGGCCACAAACATTAAGATAAAGCCAATAGACTCAAAACAAAAAAAAAAGCATCATCAACTTCAGGGTGATCACCTCTGTTCAGACTGTTTTGAAATCCCATGAGTTAGAGTTGGGAAGGGCCTTCACAGTCCATTTAGTCACACATCAGTGAAATTTCATACACATATTCCCATGCTTCCATTTGAGCTCTGTGTGGCTGGGACTCAGTACGTCCTAGGCAGCCTTCCCACTGTGGAAAACTGAGGGTGTGGTCTGAACTTCTCTCTCTGGAATTGTCCTTATTTGGCCATTGTGATGATTTGAATGAGAATGTTCCCCCACAGACTCCAAGTATTTGGAGATTTTGTCCCTAGTTGGTGATGCAGTTTTGGGAGGTCTTAGAAGGTGTGGCTATCCTGGAGGAAGCACATCACTGGAGGCAGGCTTAGAGAGTTCTACAGGACCTTGCCGGATCTCAAGATGTGAGAGCTTAGCACCCACGTCTCCTCCACCCACCTCTGCTGCCATGCCTCCCTGCCATGATGGACTCTTGATCCTTTGGAACTGTAAACTAAATAAACTCTTCCTTCTATAAGTTGCTCTGTCAGTGTTTCTCTCACAGCAACAGAAAAATAATTAATACAGCCATACTCCTGCTTCAGGACTTAAACAAGAATAGATTACTCTCCCCCTTGCATGCCACATCTATGTATAGGTAATCATCACATGTTCTGTCACTCTCAAGATTTGCCATTCTGATTTTTTCAACCCTAATTCTCATTAGCTCACTCAGTTGCCCTTTGCTAAGGTTTCAGGAGAGAAAAAAATCGTATAAAAAACTTCTGAAGTTCACTAGAGAGGTACCTCATTGGTAGCGTGCTTGCCTGTCATGCACATGGCCCTGGGCTCAATCCCAACACTGAAATACAACAACAACAACAACAACTTCAACAACAACAAAGAGCCCAGTGTGATGGTGCAGGCCTTTAATCCCAGCATTTGGGATGCAAAGGACTGTTGATCTCTATGAGTTTGACGCCAGCCTGTTATATAACAAGTTCCAAGCCAGTCAGAGTTACATAGTGAGACCCAAAGATTGTAAGAGCTAGAGAAGATGGATGACCACAGGGAAACAAAGTCTGTCAGAGAGCTAGTCATTTACTCTTATGAACTCACAGCAGTGGTGACACACACAAGTTCTACGCAAGCTCAAACCAGAAAAAATTCTCAGCATATCATGGGAAAATAAATAAGGAATCCCAACGCAACCTACGGAACTTTTGGCAACTGATGGTTACTAAGGGGGGAAAGACAGTGTTTTGCATAGTTGGGACTTTTGGTAGGCCCAGTGGATGGATCCGTACTAAAGGACGTTGGAGTACACAAATCATACTCTATGGGCCATGGAAGAGAATTCATCAAATTTGGTGGGGGTGAGGGACAGTACAGGGAAGTGGGGAGAGAGGAGCAGATCTAAGTGCCATCAAACTATGTTGTGTGAAAATGGAAAAAATTCAATAGAAAACAAAAACAAAACAAAACAACAACAACAACAAGAAATAAAACAATTCAAGAAAAAAACAATCCCCAAACACCACCAAATTAATAAAACCTAGTGAAGTCTGACATCTTCATTCAGGACTCAAATCAGATTGGGTACCTAAGGGTAAGAACCTCAGAAGGCACCGACAGTTTGTTTCAGGGTATTATAGAATTTTAAACTGACTCATTCATCAAAGTTGTTATGAGGAGACACAAACAGAGGAATGAAAATGCAGAAAAACAAAAGCATTATGCCCACAGGTCCCTTCCAGGCCTCTTCCTACCACAGTGGTAAGCCTGGCTATTTGAAAACAATGTCTGCCGAATGCTCTCTGCTTTTTTAATTGCCCTTTTCCAGGTTATTCCTGGTGAGGCTTCCCCAGCATGAGGGATTTCTCAGAAGCTCAGCCTCCAGGGGAAGTGATTCTACATCAGAAAGAAATGCCAGAGGGGGCCCGAGCCTTCAGAAGCCAAAGCTGCCTCTCCTCAGACACCAGCACCCCAAAGGCCCACTTCTAGAGTTTAGAGGCAAAAAAGTGCCAAAAAGCCAAAAGAAAAAAAAAAAGTGTTTCAACAGATGAAGTAAAATGAGAGGGAGTTTATTGCTTAATAAGGAGTTGCATTTAACCAGCTCCTGGTACACAGCATCCTGAAAGTTTGAAGCTTCTTTTAGCTTTTGAGATAATCAAATAAATGTATGCGGCCCATTTGAGAGACATCTGCTATAAATGAATTCAACTGTCTCTTAATGATAAAAACTCTTCCTTGTTTTATTCATTTGAAACTATTATTTTTTAAGGCTATGCTTATATTTGTGTAGCTCTGCTTTTCGTTTTTGCTTTTAAAATGATGTACAGTCATGAAACCGATTTTGAGGCCATCTTGTGTGTGTGTGTGTGTGTGTGTGTGTATGTATGTGTGAATGTATATGTGGTGTGTTTGTGCATGTGTATGTGGTGTGTATGGGTGTGTGCATGTTTATGTGGTGTGTACATGTGTGTACATATGTATGTGGTATGTATGTGTGTGTGTGCACATGTGTATATCGTGTATATATGTGTGTGGATATGTGTACGTGATGTGCATGTGTATGTGATGTGTGTGTGTGTGTGTGTGTGAGTGTGTGAACCAGCTGCAGGTTCATCTCATACTATTAACAGAGTGAGAACATGAAAGGAAAAATTTATGACAGCTGACTTACTACTTTTAGTATCTACTAGGCCAAGAAAGTATATAGTCTCATCAAAGGAATTACCTATATAGAAGCAGTAGCAAGTTTCTCTCTAGAATTATCTGGAGTTGTCAGCAAGAAAAAAGAAAATCCTTGCTCAGAAAGCCCCCTTCACTAATTTTGCACAATGTCTAAAATGCCACTAAGGAGTTACTTTCCTTCGAAGGCAAAAACTTTGGGGTGGTGGTTGGCATATAGTAATAGCTTTATTTATTTCTTTTCAAAGCTAAGGAGATGGGGAAACACACTTTAAAGGATGGGAGTATAGGTGTATAGGAGAAGGACAGAGAAGAGTCCAGAGACACAGGAAAGTTTGAGCAAGGCAGAGAACCTGGAAGGTATGAGGGAAAGGACTCGCAAAGGAGATAGTGGAAAGGTGACACTCTGGGCAGGACTGTAGTCTTAAGGCTTGATTCTACGTGGTCACTGCTATCAACCAGGCAGAAGAAATCAGGTTGGTCACTTAAACATTTTGAGGCAGCTTTCTCACTTGATGAAGTTTGGTAAGATTAATCAAAATATCAATTAAACAGCAGAGTTGTAGGTTTCTGTGGAGTATCTTGACTGGGGCAAGGTTTTGACAGCGTGGGAAGCAAGCAGATGGTAGAAACCTCGCAAACATCTCCTCCCACCTGTTAATATTTGACCTATGACCTGCTTCACATATTGCATTTCCTCTTCAAGTTTAATACAAAATAATTCTGAGCCTTTAACCTAAGATTTGCAAAACAAACAAACAAACAATAAACAGTGTTTCTAATAATAGTGTGAACATAGCCAGACCAGATGGTTTCTAAGGTCTTTTTTACCTTTCCAGAATCAACATTTTATGTTTTTCTAAGAAACACTAATTTATTCATTCTTCTCCATGGGGATTCTAAGGTACAAACAATCATCTTGAATAATTAGGTGGTAGGCATTCGTTTTCTTTGAAGCATCCAAAAATAAAGCCTTTGCAACTGAACCTTTCTTCACCCCATAAAATACCAGAATGCTATTTGCTAATATGTGATCATTAACCATAGTGAAGCTTTCAAAATTGTCTAGGTTTTAGTTTGTATGTCAAAGAAGATCATTCAAAGTAGGAATGTGTTAGACTAAATACATACCTAGATTAAAGCTTTATAGCTTGACTGACAAATTATCAGACATTATTCACTTTAAACCCAAAAGATAGCTGGAAGTTCCCAAAGAGTGATATATGATTTTGGCAAATTGACTCTCTTCATTCCGTGACAATATGATTTTGGCAAATTGACTCTCTTCATTCCGTGACAACAGAAAACAAGCAAGTTAATGTCTTCATATACAAAGGAGTATACATCTCAGAATTATAGAGAACACATTCATTAGTTTGTTGGTTCAGAAGCATCTTCTTGAATGAGTTAATTTAACAAATATATTTTCAAAAACATTGAAAATAGATGGTTCAGTAAATATTAGGTAATGCAAAGTTCTTTGTTGTGTAATGTGTACTAAAGACTTATGGTGTTGTCTTTATAGCTGCAAATCCCCTTAACTTTGCTGCTGCCAGGCCCTGCCCATTCAAGGTAGAAAATCTCAATGGAAGAGGAATTGAAAAACCATGAGAAACTCTGGCAAGGTAAGAATATAAAGGCAGGTCAAGTCCAACTCCCATTTTCTCTGCTGGTGCCCAAGCACTGGGAGAAGCTGACAAATTATGTAATTAACTCAGTAGCACTACATAGTTAATTATACATTGATTGATAGGCTATTATTAGAAACTGCAAACAACTCTTAAAATGGAAGGCTTGTATCTATGGCCCAATAGAATGAGCTACAAGATAAAAGCTTCAAGTTTTATTTCTTTATATGTTATTTGATAGTAGGAAAGTTGTTTTTTTCCAGAATATTCCTTTTACTTAAAGTTTTAACTTTTGTTTGAAAACTCAAGTCTTTAGCTTTCTTAAAAATATTTCAGTGTGTGGAAAGCCAAAAACAACAAAAAAATACTGACTTCAAACTACCAGAAAAGACTTAACAAGAAGGTAGGGAAGATTAGGAATCATTCCATCTTGTACGAAGGAAGACTATACAAGACAGATTTATGCTAGGAAAAGCCTTTATCAACTATTAAATGATATAGAAAGAAGTTTTTATCAAGTAAATTTTCTGTGGTTCATACTCCTTAATTGTCTTAAATAGTTTCTTGGCAGGCTTTATATTGCTGAGGTTATTTCTTAAAAATTCATTTATGCTTAAAAGATGTTGGCTCCTCTGACAGAATTAATTACAAAACCTTAGGCATTACATTCCAAAGAAGAGTCTGCTGTAGTAAAAACAGGTTAGGGAGACTGTTCTTTACCGTTTATTCTGTAGAAAAGATTATAGAGGTTTCACAGACATTACAAGAAGTATATTGGTCAGAAACAAAGCATATTTAAGAATCTTTTCAAATCTCAAATTTATATAATCTTTTCATTCTTAAGAAAAGAATTTGATGAGACCAGTCTTGCTTTTTATAACTAATTTCTCAGAGTTCCTAATCCCTCTTTTTTGGTGTGACTTTAAAGTCTTCATAAATATCCACAAGTAATGTCATCACAGAGATATTATTCTATCTTTGAAGTGGACCTATAAAGAGAAGAGTAACATTTCCGCCTTTGAAATTTACGTCGCCCACTGTTTTCAGACACTTAATTCCCAAGATGGACAAACCCAACAGAGTGACTTACTAAGGTATCTGGAGCCGACAGCTTCGTGGTGTTCAATCCTACCAGGGATGGGAGAGTTTGGGACATCCAGTTTGAGATCATTGCCATGGTACTGAGCACAGCGCCAAGCTTCAGCAGTGGAGGGCTCATCGCTGTGAAGCTAATGAGTTTTCATAGTGACTGATTAGGATCCCAGGCTGGCAGCGGGAGGCGTGACTGCAGCAAGCCACATCGACAGCATGAAAAGAGATCAACAGCCCAGCTCTACACACCAGCCAGAGCTCAAAGGATCTCTCTCCCCCACCCTCATGGCAAGGGCCCTGCCCTCTTTCTCCTCCCTTCTAGGACATTTTCCTGGATGGATGATCAAACAAAATATTCTTGATAGGGCTGCATTGATAATGCTCAGAGCAGGGGCTGGAGGGCAGGAAAAGGGCTCTTTTCCAGCCCCACTCCCTGCTACCAGGAACACAGCCCACTTCCTCTGGGGTCTGTATAAGTATAACCAGTTGCTCTGTATTTTTCATAGAAAAGGAAAAAAGCCTCTAAATGGAGATGTGCCAAAGCGCACATTTCAAACACCAAACTTAATATACTGCAGATTTCTCTGGGCAAGGGCAGAGTGTCTTTAGAACAGGAAAACAGCCTGCAAATAATTTCCAAATTGGTCAGATAGTGAGAATAAGAGATCACTTGTTCTAACAGCAACCTAAAATTAGTACCACGGTTTTAAAAACATGGTCAAAGAAGAACAGTTACTGCCCCTGTGAACATTGCCTTCAGGCACCTTATACCTGAGCAGACAGAAGAGCTGGCCCTGAAGAGAAGGTTCTGTTGAAGCTCTTTCATTTTTCCTCTTCTGCCTTTGAGAAGGTGCTCTGCTTCCTAGGTGGCTCAGCCACACATCAAACTTGGCTGACTCTATTTTCACTTTGTGAGGAATGGCAGAAGGATATTGCAAATCTGTGACCTGAGAGAATGTGTGATCAATTGAAAGTGAATTTGGGGATTGTGAGGGTCTGGCTCTGGTTCTCCTCTTGCTCCTGCATGCCTAGCTGGTGACATAATCTTTCTCAGTTTTAGTATTATCCTATAAAATGTGGGGGTTGAATTCTAGGCTGCCCCAAGGTCCCTTCCAGCTCTAAAACTCAGTAACATGCTTATTAGACCTCTATATTTGCAATGTGATATATTGAATCTAGAGCTTCAGTATAATTTCATTATGTTCTTTCTACAAATGCTATAAATTGCCTGCATTCAAATCTCAGGTTCCAAATGTAACAAACCAGAGGCCTTTTTAAAAAAATTGATGAATGTAACTTAACCTGGAACTACAGAGAAAAGGCATGAAGGAGAATATGGATAAATTAAATTCAAATGGGAAGGAATGTGTACGAAAAAGGAAGATATTAAAATTTTTCTTTATTTTTTATTTTAATTTTACGTGTATGCCTGTGTTGCCTGCATGTAGGTAAGTGCACCCCTGTCGTGCAATGCCCGCAGAGGTCAGAAGAAGCTGTCAGATCCCCTGGGACTGGAGTTATGGACAGTTGTTAGCTGCCATGTGGGTGCTGGGATTCGAACCTGGGTCTTCTGCAAGAACAACCAGTGTTCTTAACTGCTGAGCCATCTCTCCTCTCCAGCCCTGGAAGATATCATTTTTGCTCCTTAGAAGAATTCTTTGTATGAGATTTTCATCCAAACATACATATGCACACACACACAAATGCTATGTAAGTTTTGGAAGGAGAAATAAAGAAAACATACCTAATAAAAGAGAAATAGATACATATCTGCAGTGTGTGTTTATACTTTATCCTCAGAAAGAATCTTTAAACTGAGGTAAATGTTAAGAGACTTCAAATGTTCTTTGTGTCTGTTAGCTTAGTATTTAGGCCATAGTTATTTCCCTTTCAAATCCATCCAAATGATTTTATTTTGGTCTTTAATTTTGAAAAATCATGTCAGGAAAACCAAATATTTCTTTTTTGCCATTCAAAAATCATGTTCTGTAAGCACCCAATAAGGGTAAAGCAAAACACTCTGCACTAAGTGCAAAGAGCAGAGACAGGAAGGACGGAGGAATTCTACATCACAGTGTGGGAGTGAAAGGATGTTTGAAAATACACCTGGGACTCTACCCAAGTTTAACAAAGGAGAGGGATATCTTTACCAAAGCTCAATATCCAAAATTGAAAATTAACATGCAATTACTACATAATCTAAGAAACAATGTGGCAGATGGTAACTGTACTTAATGAACTATCCATCAACAAAGTACTATCATCTTTAGAGAAATATACAATTGAGTGTCAGAGGATGGAGCTCTTACTTGCAAATTATAAAGACAGGGAGAAATAAAGAAAAACAGGATGAAGTTGTCTTTGTTTTCTCTGAGATGCAAATAAATCTATTAAAGAACTGAGAAAGAACAACAGTCAAAGTATGTGATTAAGAAACGCTTATGAACAGCATAAAAGCTGAAATGTGGCACTGTTAGGGGAGGTTTAAATGCTACAAATTGAAGTAGCACAGCTCAGATTATAATGATTATTACTTGCAAGAAATAAAAATAAATTTGCAAGGTGCTAAATAGTTCATAGTACTCTCATAATCTATTAAAGCAATTTCCATTTTAAAAAATTGAGTCCTAGTTTATAGATGGAGGAGGGCATTTTCCACATAAATTTAGCAGCCTCTGTTGAGGAGGACAAACCCCTTGGTTTCAGAATCCCCATAGCATAATGTGAACAAACGGTAATGGAATAAGAGGGAGGAGCTGAGTCTGGAAATATGAACTGGGGCCAGGTCCAAGGCTTCAGGGCCACCCAGGTATTTCTAAATTTCATCTTGTATGCGATGTGATGGTTTAATGCAAGTGGCAATGTCATCAGTTTTATGTGAAGTATTATTTTGACATGTTTATGATGAAGGATAGACATGTAGGGGCTTGAGGGAGAACAGTCAGGACCAGAGACAAGTTCGCTTAGATGTATATTCCCACAATTTAAGTAAGAAATGGTGAGGTCCTAGAAGAAGAAACTGCCAAAAGCATTGATAAGGATGGATTCCATTAAGATTTTTGGGAGATGGCGGCTGGAAAGATGGCTCAGCAGTTAAGAACACTAGTTGCTCCTGCTGAGGACCCAGGTTCGATTCCCAGCACCCACATGGTTGTTGAAAACTGTCAGTAACTCAAGTTCCAATGGATCCAATGCCTTCTCACCTCTGTGGGCACTGCACAACACGAGTGCACTTACACACATGCAGATAGTACATTCATACACATAAAATAAAAATAAATAAAATATTTTTTAAAAGATTCTCAGGAGATGTGGCAGCACTTTGTGATGGGGTAGATGTGGAAGTGAGGAAGAAGTGACCAGCAACAGTCTTTAGTCTAAGGGGAACAGTCATGATTCATAAGGATGAGAAATACAGACAGAATTATGACTTTGAGAATACAGTTGAACTCCTTGTCACATACCCAATGTGAGTCATCTGTGGTACTGAGAATCACAAGATGGTGATGTGCCCACGTCTGAAGTTGAGGAAAAGCATTAATTTACCCAGGCCATGCAACCTGCATGACTTAGTGAGAGTAATGTTACCTACATAGATTAAAAAAATGGTTAAGGATACATGGTCTTAACTCACAGATGCATTACCTATGCACATCTTTAAAAATTAACAAAACAACAATCTTTACCTCAAATACATAATAACTATAATTTTCAATCTAGCAATCTCACAGAAAATGTGGCCTGGCTACAAAGATATTTCCTTTCATAATTATGTAGTGAATCGGTAACTATAAAGCCTTCAACAATGCGTTATGGGTAATGGAATGCTGAATGATATTGATTAATACATTTATTCATTAGATTTTTTAATGATAGTCTGTATTTTTATCTTCCAGAAGGTAATTCATAAGAGACCTATATAATAAATAATTAATAAGCAAATAAATATTAAGTGAGAAAGATTTATAGGTCATATTTTATAACACTGGTATGCTCTATCATTGGAAATTTTTCCTTTGACTTATAGTGTGAAAGTTTAATCCACAAACTTCCTAATTTGAGGACTGAATGTGTGGTGGTGAGTGTGTTTTTATATTTATGGTTAATGAAAACCAGGTGTTGATTAATTAAAAGGAGAGCTAAATCAGAAAGGACTGGAGAAATCATTAGGTATTTACAAATAAGAAACAAGTTGGAAAAATAGAAAGAGCAGCATGAAATATATGAAGGTAAGAGACAAAGTGCCACTGTTGAAATCATTTGGGGGATGCTCTGGACTTTGGCTGGAGATGTGGTGAGAATGGACAGATAAAGAAACAGCCCTTGACTGCATATGGTGACACACACCTTTAATCCCTGTATTCAGGAGGCAGAGGCAGAAGGGGAGGCAGAGACAGAGACATGCAAGTGTCTGTGAGATCAAAGCCAGCCTGGTCTATATAGTGAGTTCCAGGCCAGCTACAGACAATCCCTGTCTCAAGAAATCAAGGAAAGCAAAGAATGAAGCAGTTCTCCTCTTACTGCAGCTCTGGAAGGCAGCTTAGATGATAGCTCTCCAGATTCAACATTCACTTGCCAGCAAGGTGGCATTGCTCATTAGTCTCTCTGAGCTTCCTTTTTTCTCTCTCTCTCTCTAGAACAGGAACGAAAGTACCTGTGTGAAATGACTATTTGAAAGCTTGGATAAAAGAATACATTTGAGGGGTCTGGAGAGATGGCACGATGTTTAAGAACACTGCTCTTGTAAAGGACCTGGGTTTGATTCCCAGCACCCACATGGCAGCTAACAACCATCTGTAACTCCAGTTCCAGGGGATCTGACACTCTCTTCTGACTTCCACAGGTATTGGGTGACACAGGTTCACTCAGACACATTCAGGCAATAAACTCATACACATAATATAAAAATAATAAAAATAAAATATTTTTAAAAAGAATACACTTGGAAGTGTTTTTAACATGTCAGGCATTCAATAAGTGGTAGGAAATATTTGGCTAGAAATGATAAAATTGGGGCTGGCCAAAAAAAAAAGGAGATCAACTTTTAAAAGATCAGAAACTGCATAACTTTTCAGAGTGGAGTATACACTGGAAAATCAGTCACTGTTGCTCAGGAAAACATTGTAGCTTCCCTGAATGACAGCAGCTCACTCTGTAGCTATAGGGCTAATACTTGAGCCTCAAGTAAAAGAAAAGGACTGGATAATTATCTTAATTCTTCTGTTGTTGAAAAAATAAAACAATTACAAGATAAATCCATAGGGTTGTATGACCACAGCTGCCTACCTCTCTTACTTGTCCATTTATTCTACCTTTTCTCCTGATGTCAGAGATATTATTTCTGTGTTCCTAGATTAGACTAGACCGATGTTCCTCTTATGTACAAGGTCAGTGCCTTTCAGCTTGTTGCCATGAGAATTAGCCAGGAAGATTCTTACATTGCAACACAAGAGCCTGACTTAGCTGCAGTAGAGAGCAAAGTAATTTCCATTTCTAATAAGTTTCTGGACAGTGTGATGATCTGTTCTGTTCTGTGTTTGATCTTATCCCTTTTGCCTTGCTCAAAGAAGACTGTCTTGATTGCTTCTTCACTGTCCAATAGCAATATATTTTTCTTGTTCAATGGTTTATTTCTAGAGGAACCCAAACACCATTTTACATTTCTTAATTTCTGTACAAAATTCTATTTTTCACTTGTTTGCTTTAGTGCTGGGGAATCAAACCTAGGGCTTATGAATGCTGGACAAATCCTCTACCACTGAGCTATGCCATGATTATTTCAAACAAAATCTTGAGCCTAATTTTTCTCTTATCATTCCTCTCATCTCTTTCTTAATTTATCTTCTTAAAATAATTGCTTCTGCTTGCTGTCTTTATTGTTTCTTCCTAATCAGATTTTGTTGGTCTACATTTCTCTACTGCGCCAACATTACCGTTTTCAAGCCTACCGATGACCTTGTATTGATAAATGTAGCAAGCAATTCTCAGGCCTCGGCTTCCTTGACCTGGAATCATCATCCATCTGTTTCTCCTTATTGGAATAGTTTCTTTATGTGGCTTCCAGAATGCAATACTCACCTAGTTTCCCCTCCAACCTTTTGCTCTCTCTTTATGTCTCCTTTGTTGATTCATCCT
The DNA here is from genome assembly GCF_000622305.1 of Nannospalax galili. Lineage (NCBI taxonomy): Eukaryota > Metazoa > Chordata > Mammalia > Rodentia > Spalacidae > Nannospalax > Nannospalax galili. The sequence continues at coordinate 538,888 of NW_008357164.1, forward strand.
TATCTCTATGCTAATGACTCTCAAATTCCTTGCTTCCTTTCAGACCTCTCCTATCAATTCAAACTTGCATATCCAATATGTATTTGACATCTCCACTTCAATGTTTAAGAGATGTCCTAAACTGAACGTGTTATAAATGAGCCCTCATGTGATTTCCCCAACCCTGAGCAAACAAAACAAAACTTGCTCAAATAAAAACAATACTATATATTTGCAGCCCTTCCTGTACCCTTCCTCCTTCAGTTAGTTGGTAACCCTAGGAGGTCATTGTCACCATGAATTATCCATGCTCCAGTCAGTGGAGGGTTCCCCACTCATGCCCACACAGGTGGCCCTCTTTAAACCCAATGGGTCACGAAGCAGAAACAAAAGCAAAAGCTCATGTAAATGGGATGAAGACTGAATAGGGAGAGGGCAGGTGCGTGTGGGATTATGTTGGTGGGATGTTGTTGGTGGGATGGTGGTAAAAGAGGGTAGGAGGATGAGTGTGGTGAATGTTTTAGACACATGTATGAACTTGTCAAAGAATAAATAAATGAATTTATTCTGTTTTCTACTGTAGCCATTTCCTCCTTATATTTCTTATCAGTTCCATCAGCAATCTACTTTTCAAACAAACCTAGAATTAAAACATTTATATACCTTCTCTGTCACCGTTCTCATTCAAATCATCATGATCTCTCAGATTTTCACAAGAACCACCTTGACCTGAAACCACTCAGTCCATTTGTAGCTTCCTAATTAAAATGATCCTGTCAAAATGGAAGTCAGATTATAAGTATTACTCTGCTTTAAATTCAGTTAGTTCTTCCAAGTTTACTCATGGCAAACGACATGAACTGTAAAGATTAAAAAAAATTTTTTTGATTTATTTATTTTTATTTTATGTGTATGAGTGATATGCCTGCATGTGTGTAAGTGCAGTGTCCATGGACAAGGAGGGTAGGAACTGGTTATTGATGGTTGTTAGTTGCTTGGTGCTGGGATTCGAACCCGGGTCTTCTGCAACAGCAGCCAGTGTTCTCAACCTCTGAGCCATCGCTCCAGCCCCATGAACTGTAAAGTTATGTATCAAATCATCTCTTACCTCTCTTCGTTTACATTTCACTTCCTACACTCCTTCCTCTTGCTTATTCCCTGGCTGGTCCTTCAAGATATAAGGCCGTCTCCCACCTCATGCCCTCTCTCTGTTGGAATTCCAGTCTCACTCTAATTTTCTCACTTGATTTCTGTTTCCATTCAAAGATCAACTTGTGCTTAGGTCTTTATGGCCAGGCCATCTTTCTCCAGCTGCCTGCTTCAGACAGACTTCTGCTGTTTCACTTTTCTTCTTGGGGCTAGTTAGCATGCCATGTATTTATTCTTGTTTATTGTCTGCTTTATGCACTAGAAATCAAGCTTATTGAGCATAGTCATGTTATGTCATGTCATTTGTTTCAATCCCTGGGAAATTCTCAAAGCCTAAGACTGTGACAGATACATTGTGAATTCTGAATACATAATTATTAGATATTCAAATAAATGAAAAGTTTTAAAAGGAGACTGCTTTTGGAGCTAATTGACATGAGGGCCTATTCCTGCAAAACGAAACCAATAGAACGTATTCATGTATTGCATTTTTGTGTGATCTTTGTGCATGCATGATGGATATGTATATAGGTAGTAGATAAAGCTCTGATATGTATATAACTATGCTGAGAGTTGCAAGTGGTTTTTCTTCTTCCAATTTTAGATTTTGAATGAAAGCAATTATGTGCTGTGCTAAGAAAGACTGGCCCCATCTCTTGTTCTGTCTTTTTTTGATAAATCTCAAGGTTACCAGAGCCATAAATATGAAAGAAATTTTCTCTCATTTTTCATTTGGCTAATCAAGTTTTCTCTACTACCATAGTGAAGAAGGAAGCGACCATAGGCCACGAAAGGGTGAATTATTTTTATTTTTTAAATTTTTATTTATTATTTTTATTTTATGTGTATGTGTATATTGCCTGCATGTAGGTAAGTGTACCTGTGTCATGCAATGCCCTTGGAGGTCAGAAGAGGCTGTCGGATCCCCTTGGACTGGAGTTATGGACAGTTGCTAGCTGCCATGTGGGTACTGGGATTCAAACCTGGGTCTTCTGCAAGAACAACCAGTGTTCTTAACTGCTGAGCCATCTCTCAAGCCTCCAAGGGTGAATTATTTTTTAAAATATCACTTTACCATCTACTCATTTACTTGTTTATCAAAATATCATATCATATAATTTAACTATGATAAAATATTTTTAAAAGACAAAATCTACTAATTAAAATAATGAATTGGAGAAGATAGAGAGGTAAATGCTTAATTCACTTAGGGTGTTGGCAATCTGTCAGAGGCCAAGCTTTGTTCCTGGAAAGCCAGGCTTTGCTCTTCCTCCCTCGAGGCTTCCGTGTTGTCTGAAAAGTGCTCGGTAGTAAAAGAATGAATTTTTATTGGAAAGCACCAGCAAGCTTCTTTAGAGGAATTTCAGTCTTCTCATCTTTGCATTCTTCTGTGAAGCTGACTGATACTCTCTACGCCCAGGGGATGCTGTGCTGGCAGCTGCTGTTGCCACATCAAACGAGAAAGAAATGGATGTGTAGGGAGGAATATATTCAGGGAAAACTTCTTATGTTTTTCTGCTTTTGTACACAAAATTGAAGAAAGGAGGAAAATAGAAATGCAGGATTAAGCTAGAGGGAAAGGAAATATGCACGGGGTGTGACAGAGAACCACTCAACTGTCTCTGCTTTGCTCTGGGTCTGGGGCACTTCATCTGGGAAACGAGGATATTAAACTGATTTTTTTCTGAAGTCCCATCCATGTTAGAGTGGTCAAGAGCTCAGTCTCTGAATCTCAGTCACACATGGAGCTCTTCACTTCCTGTTCTGGCTGTTAATCTCAGAACCAAAGTTGTCTCATGTGTAGACTGAGATGTCAGGAAGATCTAAACTCTCTTGATATCAGTGAGGGTCAAATAAACTGCTGCATATCAAGTGCTTACCACAGGGCCTGGGACATAATACTTCGAAATGAAATTTTGTTAACAGTATTCCAGGACAAATTGTAACTTATATATTTGCCCATCATTGGGGAAGAAAGAACAAGGGCATACATTTTTAGTGATAAGGAAAGGGGGTCATCAAATTGGGAGAAATTGCCAAATAAAAGTGTATCTTTTAAAGGCCTTTAAAGTTTTAACTTTTGAAGTGCAAAATACTCATTTTTCTAATGTGATTTGACTGTAAGGATATTATTCCAGAAACTATAAGAAACATGTACATTCCATAAACTCTCCTTTAGGGAATTATTATTTAAGCCTACTGGACACAGTTCTAAAAATTTTATACATATGGACCCATTCATCTACATGCAAAGCCTACTACAGGTGATTGCTAATATGACTAATTTATTGATAAGAAGTCAAACAAGGAGAGGCCAATCACATGGCTAATAAATGCAAAGTCAGAACCACATTGCTGCATTCTAAAAGGTGTGTTCATAGCAATATATTTCAATCACATGAGCACATTCAACAATAATATTACAACTCATCCTAGTTAAAAAAAATACTTCCTTTTGAAAATAATTAGAATCATTTGGGTGAGGCATTGCAATTCATTTATTTGTATGCTCTTAGTAGAAGAATGATTAATGTTGAGCATAGAAAATATTAAAAGCAATGTGTCTCACACTGAGTTTATCTTTGAATGTGACAGAGCAAAACTCTCACCAGGGAAACATTGGTGATCAGGTAACAGTTTAGTTCCTGCCTCATTTTCATTGAACTCTATTTTCAGATTTTTCTCCTTCACTCAACTCACCAGGGCAGACTGAAGTGTTAAATTATTGCCAAAAACATCTCTGGGAAAAAAATTGTTTAGGAACAGGAATCTCAAAGAGGCTGGGAGATTGCCTGGTGATCAGAAAGGAGACTGTTTCAGGGGTAGTGTGAAAGAACAAAATTGGATCTTCAAATGTGTAATTTTCTGAGAAGTCGTTATAAGTTGTTTCATAAAGCTTATCTCCCTCATGGCAATTTGAAATATATGTTTAACAGGAACTAATAACTTGGTGGTAGTGAGCAACCCCAAACATCAAAGTAGGAAGATTACATTTGTAACCCTCTTTATATCAAATTCACATAAATAGCAAGAGCGCGACAGCTTGTTTATGTGTATTACCACCAGCTATTCTGACTGTCATCACTATCCCTTCATCAGTATGTATAGTCAAGGTTGTTTTGTGATTTGCAAAGCTCTGGGTATGCAGACACAGCGAACTAGAAATATCTAAAGACCTAGACTTGGAGTGAGTCAGGCACACTGTCAAAAGCATCATGAGAGTTTTGAGGTATGGTGAATGAAGTTCACCAAAATAGTTAAAATAACATCACATAGATTCAGCTCTATGACCTCATCAGTAGACTTAGGGTTTCAATACACTTATAGCTTCTTATAAAAATAGTTTTGAGAGAACTTAAGTGGTCTGACTTAAAAACAAGTCCCTTTGTGAATACTAATCTAAAAGAGTGCTGGACAACAACCGACATCTAGAAGAAAAGTTTTGATAAAGATTGCTTCATCTTACTGAAGTTAAAGTGGTTTTGTTTTTTAAATGATTCTTTCCAGTTTTATCTTCATATTGTACAGTTTAATATAACATGTTTTCTTATTGTTAGCAAAGCACAAAAAGTATCTTACATTCTAACATTCTAAAGGTATCTACCATTCATGCAGTGAAGGTTTTTAAGTGTCTTTTTTGGGCCAAGAACCACTGAAAATTATATCAACATAATACAGCTTCCTATATTAAGTAATTTACCTACCTGAAAATAAATGAGAAGACATGACACTTTATACATTAGAACCACCAAATAGTTCCAATGTTGTAAACATAAGAGGAAAAGAATGGGGAATTATTATTATGTGGTAAGTGACAGAGATGACCTTAATGAAAAAGATAATGCCTGAGGTGGTTTTCCAGGCTCAGCCCCTCCCCCTTTTGTGTATGTGTAAGAGTGCGAAAGCCAAAGGACAGTGTCGAGTGTCTGTCCTCACTTCGCACCTTGTTTTAGGGCCTCTTGACTGCCATTGCCTACATCCAGGCTAACCACAGGATTCTCTTGTCTGTGTCCCATCTTGCTTTGGTGACAGAAGTGTGTTTCTGCCTCTTGCTTTATGTGGGTTCTGGTGATTCAAACACAGGCCTTCAAGTTTGCACAATAAATGTGTTACCCACTGAACCATCTCATTCAGAGAAACTGACTGTAAAATCTACTATGTAAAATGTAAGCCATGAGGAGCTTAGTCTTCATGCTACAAATTTATATACATAAACCTTTCTTCTCTTGCCAAGGTTTTGTGTAAGCTGAATATTCACTCGTGTGTGTGTGTGTGTGTGTGTGTGTGTGCACGCACATGTGAGTGTGTTGTCCTAGCACTTTATAGTTGATCTTTCTTTCTATTATTGAAAACATGATTTTTACTTAGCCAATATGTAGGGCTACTGAGTTTAAAGAGAGAGTGAAACACAAATGATCATTATGAAAGTAGCATCTTCTTGAGAAGGAATGTAGAACCCTGAGACCCTCTTCATTCACCCGCTACCCCCCAATCCCTCCAGACCCCCACTAATTGCTCTTTTAGCTTCTGTGAAATGCTTGGCTGCTGCTTTAGACATGCCTAGACATGCCCTGGCATGCCCTGACCCCCACCTGCTATTCCCCACCCCCCTTCCAGGAAACTATAGATTAAGCAAGCCCGGGCATGAAAACTGCCCTATAAGGTAAAAATGGAGACTCCAGGCCCCACAGGTAACAGTCAGCACATTCCACAGCCCTGAGAATAGCACCTACCAATAAGAAACTTCCAGGGCTGCATCTTATACATCCAATCGGTTTAAAATTATGTTGGTACACGTGGGCTCCTTGAACCAACCAAAAAGTATCTTCGGTATCCCCCCTCTTTTGTCTAAAACCTATAAAAGGCTCCATTCTCCCTTACTCTGGGCTCTCAGCACAGATCCGCTGATTTGGTGAGGTCTGAGAGCCCAAGCTTAAGCCGGAATAAACCATAAACCTTTGCTTTTGCATTTTGGTGTGTTGGGTCCTCGGTGGTCTTTTTGGGGTCCAGTGGATGAGGTACAACATTTGGGGGCTTGTCCGGGATCCCCCCAGAGACCCCCGAGAGGAACTGACACCAAAATGTTTGTGATCAACTGGCCGGGTAAGTTTTTGTAAAACTGTGTTTGTCCGCCTGTCTTTTCTATACTTTCCCTTTGGTCGTGGCCATCTGATTTCAGTTTTTTGTAGCTGGAACACTAGCAAGGCGACCTGGAGGATTCAGGAGACGTCCCCATCCTTGTCGGGGTGGGTGTTCCCCACCGGACACCCCACCAGGACATTAGTCCATCTGAAACCTCAGATGACCTGGTGACCCCGTTGGGACAAGCACATCCTATCCATATGGCCTTTGGCACAATCGAGCCAGGGAATCCACATGGCCGAGAGTCCAGACCATCTGAAAGCTGCAGTAGTTTATTTTGGGCCCTCTGTCTGTCTGTGTCATTCTTGTGTCTTGTGATCTTCGTTCTAATTTCTTTGTTGACGAAATGGATGGGACTGATAAATACTATGGGCAACATTCCATCTTCCCCTCTAGATCTTACACTAGTCCACTAGGGGGTCGTTAAGACGATTGCCCATAACAATAGTGTAGATGTAAAAAAAAAAAACGGACAACTTTATGTTTTGTTGATTGGCCCTCCTTCAATGTTGGATGGCCCCCTGAAGGGACTTTTAACCTGAGCTTGATTTACAGGGTAAAGGACCACGTCTTCCGCCCTCGGATGGGCCACCAAGACCAGATCCCATACATCGTGACTTGGTGAGGCCTCATCAAATGACCTGATGACACCCCCGCCTGGGTCAAGTCCTTCCTTCCCCTGATTAATCCAACTGCTCCCCCTCCATCTCTGCAGGTCCTCCCTCTCAGACCAAAGGCAGAAGAGAAACCCATTCTCCAGGGAGGCACAGAGAACGACATCTTTCCCCCACCCTACTCCTCTCAGAAGGGCACCCAGCCAATGGTGCCACAAGTGCAGGCCCCGCCTCCTAACCCTGAGGAGCCACCATCACTTTCACAGGGACCTGCACAGGCCAAACAGAGCCGGAGGGGGGCGGCCTCCCAGCCCTACACCATTGTCCTCCCCCTCTGGCTGGCGGGGCCTCCAGACGGAGAGGGCAATCAGCCCTTTCATTACTGGCCCTTTGCCACCAGTGATCTTTACAATTGGTGCTCACAGAATGCGCTTTTCTCTGAAAATGCCAGGGACTTGATTAACTTATTGGAAACTGTTCTCTTCACTCACCAGCCCATCTGGGATGATTGCCACCAGCTCCTGAGTGTCCTGTTCACTACTGAGGAGCAAAACAGGATCCTGGAGGCAGCCCGGAAATTGGTTCTGGGCCCCACTGGGGACCCTACCACAGACCCAGGCATCATTAATGCCGGCTTTTCACCTAGCTGTCCCAACTGGGACTGCAACATGGCAGAAGGTAAGGAGAGGCTCCTGGTCTACTGACAGACTCTGTTAGCGGGTATCAAAATGGCAGCTTGAAAACCCACCAATATGTCTAAGGTCTATGATGTCAGACAGGGGCCCAAAGAGAGCCCAGCCTCATACTTAGAGAGGTTACAAGATGCCTTCTGGCGGTTCACTTCATATGACCCAGAAGCAGAGGAATCAGCTCAAACTGTGATGTTTGCTTTTGTTAACCAGGCAGCCCCTGACATCAAGAGAAAGTTACAGTCTTTAGATAGACTAGGAGAAAAGAACCTTAGGGACTTAATAGCAGTGGCAGAAAAGGTTTATAATAGAAGGGAGACAGCAGAACAAAGAGAGGAAATAAAAGAAAAAACAGGAAGCAAGCCTAACCAGGGTCCTTTAGAGACAACAGGCCTGCCACAAGAAGTACCTCAGAGAGATATTATTGGCAACCAAGCCCCAGTATGGAGGGAGCTCATCAGCGGGATCCAAACCATGAAATAAGGTAGGGAAAAACCAGTGTGCATACTGCAAGGAGGAAGGGTACTGGGTGAAGGACTGCCCCAAGAAGAATAAGCAATCAGCTAAGGTATTACTGGCTCTAATTGGGGGTGAAGACAGTGACTAGGGGAGACGGGGCTCAGGTCGCCTCCCTGAGCCCTGGATAACCCTGAAAATAGAGGGGAAACCAATTGAGTTTATGGTGGATACTGGAGCCCAGAATTCGGTTTTACTGGAGCCAAGAGGGCCAGTGTCCTCCAGAACTACATGGGTACCGGGGGGCAACAGGAACAAAGCCCTATTCATGGACTACCTGAAGAACAGTAGATTTAGGGAAGGGCCAGGTATCTCACTCATTTCTAGTAATCCCAGAATGTCCCTACCTACTTCTGGGCAGAGATTTATTGTCAAAAATGAGGGCACAAATCCACTTCACAGCTAAAGGAGCCACCCTGTTTCTCAATGGGGCACCGGTTCAGGTTCTAGTCACCAACGACCTGTCTGAAGAATATAGACTCCATCAGGAGCCGATCCAACCAGACCCTGATGTATCAGATTGGCTCCAAAAATTTCCCCAAGCCTGGGCAGAAACAGGGGGTATGGGTCTGGCAGGACACAGGTCTCCTGTATATGTTGAACTCAAAGCAGGGGTGGACCCTGTTAAAGTGCGCCAGTATCCTATGCCCCTAGAGGCAAAACGTGGAATTACTCCACATATCAGAAGATTAATGGAACTGGGGGT
>NW_008357164.1:548298-549263 GCF_000622305.1 Nannospalax galili
AAAGAAGGACAGGACTTCAACTGGACGCAGGAAAGGCAAGAGGCCTTTGAAACCCTAAAACTCAAGCTCTTAAGAGGCCGCTGCCCTAGGACTACCAGACATAAGTAAACCTTTCTGTCTATATGTGGATGAATGTAAAGGTATTGTGAAAGGGGTCCTGACCCAGAGAGTACGCCCCTGGAAGAGACCTATTGCATACGTATCAAAGAAATTAGACCCTGTAGCAGCTGGATGTCCCCCCACCTGTGAATTATAGCAGCAGTGGCCATGCTGGTTAAGGATGCTAAGAAGTTAACCCTGGGACAGGACCTGCTTGTGGCAACCCCTCATGCCCTCAAGGGGGTGCTCAAGCAACCCCCCCATCAATGGTTGAGCAATGCCTGATTAACTCATTATCAGGCTCTGCTTCTAAATCCGCCCAGGGTCACCTTCCAGGTACTAACGGCCCTGAACCCAGCCATGCTGTTGCCAGGTCCCGATCTCGGGAACCCACTCCACAACTGTACTGAAATTCTGGCACAGGTGCATTGCATCAGACATGACCTGAAGGATGTTCCCTTGCCTGATGCCAAAGAAACCTGGTACACGGATGGAAGCAGCTTCATCAGAAATGGTAAAAGTCATGCTGGGAGAGCAGTCACAACCACCTCAAGAGTCATGTGGGCTGAGCCACTGCCAATAGGTACATCGGCCCAAAAGTCTGAACTGATCGTGCTTACCAAAGCCCTAAAGATGGGTAAAGGAAAGAGACTCAACGTCTACACAGATATCAGATATGCATTTACCACTGCCCATATCCATGGGGCCATCTATCAAGAGAGGGGCCTCCTTAATGCAGAGGGAAAGACTATTAAAAATAAACAAGAGATCTTAGCTCTCCTGCAAGCCCTCTGGGGCCCCAAACTAGCCATAATCCACTGCTCCGGTCACCAAAAAGGAAACAACCCCACCCAGAAGGGAAATAA
>NW_008357164.1:550701-574340 GCF_000622305.1 Nannospalax galili
ACACACTTTGAATCCATGCAAGCTCCGCATCCGATGAGACCCTTCCTGTTAACCTGTCTACTGTTGACATTGAACTGCTTATCAGCTCATGGCACCTTTCCTACAAGTAACATAAATCCCCATTTGCCCCAAAACTTAACTTGGGTAATCACCAACCCTGCCACGGGGACGGTCATCAACTCTACCTCCAAGACAACCTCTCCCAACACTTGGTACCCTGACCTTTGGGTTGACCTCTGTGACATCTTTGAAGGAGAATGGGAACTTCACAACCAGACTCCTTTTCCTCCCTTTGGCTGCCGAGACCCTGGCCCCAGATCACGCACGCGAAGCCTCACCATCTACCTTTGTCCAGGCCACGGATGAAGCAGACAAGTTAAGAACAAATGTGGGGGACCTGGGGATTATTATTGCACTGACTGTGGCTGTGAGACCACTGGCACATACTGGTGGAAAGGGTCATCAACCGGGGATCTAATAACCCTACAACAGGCCCCCAGATCTACCACCCTGGGATGGGGAGGGACCACTGGAAGAGGTATGGGGGGGCCCTGAGCCCAACCATGGTGCAACCCCCTCATAATTCAGTTCACTGAGAAAGGAAAACAGTCTATGGGGTGGGATGTAGGACACACATGGGGCCTACGGCTATATGCTGCAGGGAGAGACCCTGGGGCCCTCTTTACCGGTCAACTCCTCCTCCTACCAGTCATCCATGCACTGGGACCTGAGTCCTAAATCCCCCCCCAGATGATTCTCATAAATCTTCTCCAGCTAAACCCCCTCCTGGACCTCCCACTGCCCAAACCTATACTCCTGCGCCAACAACTCAGGCTCTTGAGTCCTCAAGGGCAGATCCTATTCCTCCCCCTCCTGCCACTACCCCGACCCGGGAAATTCTTTTTCAGATGCTAAATTCATCTTATTACTTCCTCAATGCAACCAACCAGAATGCTACCCTCTCTTGCTGGCTCTGCTATGGTGCTGCCCCCCCTTTTTATGAGGGAATTGCTGTACAAGGAACGTTCTCCTTCGTGGATTACACAGAATGCAGATGGCTATCAAATGTTTCTCTTACCCTATCTCAGGTAACTGGCATTGGGACCTGTGTTGGCCAGGTCCCACTGACCTAGCCTCTGCAACACCATCCTCCCCCTTAATGTCACAGGGAGGGGGCAGTTCCTCCTGCCTTACAATGACACCTGGTGGGCCTGCACCACGGGACTAACAGCCTGTGTAAACCGGGAAGTCCTGCAGAGAACATCTGGTTTCTGTGTTATTATCAGACTCCTGCCTAGAATCACTTACCACACTCATGAAGATTTCTTAACCCTCTATACTAGTCTAAAGGGCCCAAGAACTACCAGCCTCACTAGACTTAGAAGGGAGCCAATAACCGCAGTAACCTTAAGTCTCCTCATTGGGACAGGGATTGCTGCTGGGATAGGGACAGGAGCCACAACCCTGGCAAGACAAGATCAGCATTATTCCCAGCTCAGAGCCAGCTTAGATTCAGATCTCCGATGAGTCGAGGAGTCAATTACTCACCTACAAGACTCCATGAGCTGACTGGCTGAGGTAGCCCTGCAAAATCATAGGGGATTAGACCTCCTGTTCTTACAGCAGGTTGGTCTATGTACCGCCCTAAGAGAAGAATGCTGTTTTTATAGGGACCACTCAGGATTAATAAATGATAACATGGCCAAAATAAGAGAAGGATTGGAACAGAGGAGACTAGAATGAGAGGCCAGACAGGGATGGTTTGAGTCCTGGTTCAACCAATCTCCCTGGTTGACAACCCTCATCTCCACCCTCTTAGGTCCCCTTATACTCTTATTTGATCCCCCCAGATACCTGTGAGCTGGCCGACCAGAACCCATGATTGGGTTCCCCAGTTACAAGACAGGGGGGAATGTACAACCCTGAGACCCTCTTCATTCACCTGCTAACTCCCAATCCCTCCAGACCCCCACCAATTGCTCTTTTAGCTTCTGTAAAATGCTTGGCTGCTGCTTTAGACATGCCTAGACATGCCCTGGCATGCCCTGACCCCCACCTGCTATTCCCCACCCCCCTTCCAGGAAACTATAGATTAAGCAAGCCCGGGCATGAAAACTGCCCTATAAGGTAAAAATGGAGACTCCAGGCCCCCAGGTAACAGTCAGCACATTCCACAGCCTTGAGAATAGCACCTACCAATAAGAAACTTCCAGGGCTGCATCTTATACATCCAATCAGTTTAAAATTGTGTTAGCGCACGCAGGCTCCTTGAACCAACCAAAATGTATCATCTCTTTGTCTAAAACCTATAAAAGGCTCCACTCTCCCTTACTCTGGGCTCTCAGCACGGATCCGTTGAGTTGGTGAGGTCTGAGAGCCCGAGCTTAAGCCCAAATAAACCATAAACCTTTGCTTTTGCATTTTGGTCTGTTGGGTCCTTGGTGGTCTTTTTGGGGTCCAGTGGATGAGGTACAACAGGAAGACAGGCAAATAAGAACAAAGCTCTTAAAAGGCCTTGCATTAAGAAAAACATTCCAAAAAAAAACAAGCAGATGTCAGCAAAGAGTGGTTGGAAAGCCGATATTTACACATAATGAGTCACAAAATACAGTGTTAAGACTTCAACTCCAGTGTAAAATCTTCATGTCAGTTCTATGCATCTCTGCATAAAAATAACACAAAGGGTGTTGATGTGTTTACTTTTACTGAAATTGAAGCAATTACCCAGAGCGTTTGCTCCAGGCTCCCTTTCCTCCACTTTTCTCTTCTCTCTCCTTCCTTCTTTTTCTTAAGCCTTATTTTCTTTCTCCTTTTCTTCCTCTCTATTTCTTCTCTAGGTACTCTACACTAAAGGAAAACTTGAACAAGATTTGTGGGTAATTCTGGTGTGCTTCCTACTTTCTATTGTTATTTTGTTTTGTTACTGTGCTGGGGATCAAACCCAAGTTTCCTTCACACTAGACAAGGACACTCAGCTGAATCACATCTCCTGTCCATGTTCCCTGTTTCCAACATTTTTTAGGCTATGTGAGACCATTTTAAGCACAAGTAATTCTTATATTTGCATTTCATATTGGGAAACTGTATTTACATTCTTTCTACATAATTTAAAACAAAAACAGAGAGCCCCAATGTATGTTGTAGCCTATATATTTCATCTATAATTTATCTCTTACTGAAATTGGCAAGGTTGTCATGAAATTACTGAATTTAAAACTGCCTAAAATTGCTATTCAATATTGGTGTAATGTTCATGTGATAGGTTTTCCTTCCAAAAGGACTTAATAAATATTCCAGTGACAGCTATGTTCTCACGAATACAGTTTCCTCTATTAATAAAATGTTCTACCTATCTGTCTATCTATCTATCTATCTATCTATCTATCTATCTATCTATCTATCTATCTATCTATCTATATCATGTTCCAATGTTCCATCTATCTACATAAAAGCCAGCAGTATAGACTGGGAGTAGATCACTTACCTTACATATAGGGGACCCTGGTTTCCATCTTCAATCCCACAAAAATAAAAACAAAAACAAACCAAAAAACACCCCACAGTTAGAATTACTTGAGCAGCAGAATTTGCTTTATAGTAAATGATCCATGCATTCATCAGAGTCCGATCTTCCTTTATATGCTATACAGTAAGTAAATGCTAAAGATCAAAGAGTAATAGCATTCATTCTTATTCAAGAACTCACATACTCATGGAAGTATGTTAACAATGAAATCAATATATACCTGGAAGTGTAATTTCAATATAACCTGATGCATACAGGATACAATATATTATAAAGACTAATTTTACTAGGGATAATACGAGTTTATTTGGACTCAGAAAAATTTCACAAGTAAATAAGGCACATGAACACTCAATCCTGAAGTGCAAGTGATCTCATGTTATGTAGGATATGTGAGTAGCTTCGAATGGGAAAGTAGAATCTATGATAAGGTATAGGGAGAAAGGAGGTGGTGCTGGAGAAGTAGCATGAACCCCTGGGAAGTTAGAGTTGTCATAATGCAAATTGATATGTCTTTCACAGACTCCTGTTTTAACTGTTGGGTCCCCAGCTGGTGGCACTATTCTGAAGGCTACAAAGCCTCTAGGAGGTGAGGCTTAGTTGGCGGAAATAAGACATTAGGTACATGACTTTGAAGGCTTAATTACCTACCTCTGGGTTTGGTCCTGGTTCTTCCTATCACTTTAATTCTTCCTGGCTCACAATAGGAATAATCTGTTTTATCAAATTCTCCCCTCCATGGTCATCTTCCACTGTCACCAAAGACCCAACTCTGTACATGCACCTGGTCTTGGACTGGAACTTTGGGAAATATAAACTAAAAAAGTTTTTTTTCTTCCCAAGTTAATTTTCTTATACTTATTATTGTAGAAACACAAAGCTACTTCAAGGAATAATATCAGATAGTTTTGCTAAAGAAAGGTCAGTTAGAAGTAGTAAGTAAATACAGAAGGAGCTTGGGAGAGCAGTGAGGCAGCCATGCCAGTGCTTAAGGAGTAATTAAGAGAAAGACAAAGTATAAGAAATGAGTTAGGCACTGTTATGATTAGAATAAGGATTTCAAAGGTGCCTGCATAAAAGGTCCACAACTTTGCTATTTGGAACTGATGGAAACTTCATGATGTCCAGCATAGAAAGATGTCAACAAGTCATTTGGGATGTATTAGTCAGAGTTCTCTAGACAAACAAAACCAATCAAATTTATACAATTGTAGAAGGGAATTTACTAGAGTGGCTTACATAGCTGGAGACTGAATAGCTGTCTGTACCCTGAAGTGGTAAGGAAAACATCAGCTTCTCAGTTAAAGAGCTGGAAGCCTCAGAGTGAGGCAGACTGATAATGCAGTCCCAGTCTGACTCTAAAGGACTAGAAGCTCACTGGGGAGTTGCTGGCAGGAACACCATTGAAAAGCTAAAGAAACTGGAGTCTGATTTCCGTGATTGATGGCAATAGCCATAGATGAAACATGCTCAGGGAGACTCAAGCTTGAAGATGCTGACTTGTTTCCTCTCCATTTACTTTCATTCCATCGAATTCCTAGCATGTTGAATGGTCCTGTCCACATTCATAGTGGTTCTTTCCCCACTGATTGATCTTCCAAGTGTCAATCTTCTTTATGAATGATCTTAATGACATACCTAGAAGTGTGCTTTACTAGTTTCTGAGGCATTTCTCAGTCTACTCATGTTGACATTTAAGAGTGACCATCACAGGGAGCTTCCCTTTGAAAGTGGTTGAGGGACCTTAGTCTAGTCCTCATTTTCTCTCTTTTGCTTTCTGGAATTAGGTGAATAACTTTGCTCTACCACAGGCTTCTGTTGTAATGATGCTTTGTCACAGGGTCAAACAGGCCAGTTGAACGTGATGGGGAGGGTAAATCTCTCAAAATATTAGCCAAAACATTTTCTTTCTTTCTTTCTTTTTCTTTCTTTCTTTCTTTCTTTCTTTCTTTCTTTCTTTCTTTTGATCTTTTTGGGCCAGGGTCTCCCCATAGCCCTAACTGTCCTGGAACTCACTATGTAGACCAGGCTGGCCTTGAACTCACAGAGATCTGCCTGCCTCTGCCTCCCGAGTGCTGGGATTAAAGGTGTGCACCACATACATTTTTTATCTCAAACATTTATTATATATCAGAGAGCTAACATAGGTCCATTATAGAGGATTTAGTGAATGATTAAATGTGGAGACAAGAGAAAGGAAAAAGGCTTTCATATAGATCTTTAAAAATACAGCGTTTGAGAACAGTCTATTACTGTGTTTAAGTCCATGTGAATCATTTGCAGATCTCAGAGAATGTAGATTTTAATTCAGAAGCTGAGACAGGTCCATAGTGTCGGCATTGTATTATTTTGCAGGCTCCTTTTGATGCAAAAGGATCCAGCAAACAGATTATACTTTGGAAAGAAAGGACCAAGGAAGGCAACTCGGGAAGAGTGCACCCAGGGGAAGTGCTGATATGCGTGGGTGACATGGAGGAGCTAGTTTTATGAGAGAGGTAAAGAAAAGCTTGGCTCAAATGCACTCATGCTTCTAAGAAAGAAGCAAGGAGGAGTTTATCATACACTGCTGTTTTTTATCGAAAATTATTTTTAAATTAGCTAACTTTAATTGATGTTATCGGACTCTGTATTCTAGGCATGAGATGGTTATCAACGTCTTAAAATCAGAATAGCTCTAATTATCCATATGAGAGGGTGCCTAATGCTACATATGAGAAAACAGTAGGAAGTGACATTAGTTTTCTCCCTTCACAAAGGATATATAAAGAATATAAAATTGCTGTATGTTGGCTCTTCTGCATTGGTGTAGCTGCCTGTAGTTCGCCTATACTCTCGTAAGTAACTCCATCCATTCTCCTTTAAGTAAGCCCGATAAACTGATTGCTTTGCCAACCTGGACTTAATAGATGTAATAATTTCATTGCTCTCTCAGAGCTGAATAGACATTTGTTCACATCTCCTCAGGAAAAGTCACACAACAAATGGATGCTATAATATGCTAGAAGAGAAGAAACATTGCAGTTGAAATTTTATCTTAAAGAGGAAGTAAATTGTCTCAGGATTGTGAGGCCTATATTTGAACTATGTACTAACTCAACTTGAATAACGAATAAGTGCAGTGTTAATTTTCCTGCGTGTTTATGTGATTTTTCAACTCTTACTATTTGGTTTCACAGCAAAGTCATAAGTAGATTTGCTTCTATAAAACTCTTCAAGAACTTGCTTAATTTTTCCAGGGCCTCTGTTACTTCTTTGATATTCAAACACTGTCTTTTGAAGAGCTTGTCCTGCAATTCCTCGTTCCTCAGTTGCTAAAGGATACAATTGCCAGCTACACTTTAGTAAATCCTTGATAGTTGGTCAGATCCTTTTTCTTCATAATGTTTCCATCAACTGCATGAAACATGTGTTTTTTACATGACACTCAATCATTTCTATTATATTTCAGCAGTTATGGTATCCAAAAATCACTGGCTGAAGAAAGATGTCACTGCTAGGTAGTGAGCGATAGTTTAGTCTGATTTTGAGTGATCCATAAATAAGCGACTATATAACTAGTGAATATTTTTGAGTTGTGATGGTTTTTGTTCTATCTTAGAATGTTATAATTCCAGGAATTAGGCAGCATGTGCTGAGACCGTAAGTCATGGTGGCATGGAGGGTTAAGTACAGCAGGCAGTCACCCTGTTATTGATTTTGAAATATAGTAGAAAAAGAAAGATGATATGTTCATATAATTCACACAGATGTATTCCATTAACTGTATGAAGGGTCAGTTCATTAAGATCTCAATAGCTGTGAAAATCTTTAAGACAGTAGCTTTGTTTATCTGTGTACCCAAATGTCATAAAGAAGATGATGAGATATCTGGAATGCTGGGTTCTGCCCACAGGTCACTGTAAGTCTGAGTGAATATCTTAGGTGTATTGAGTCCACAGACAGTATAGACCAAAGAGGAAGTGTGGACAATCTTCTGAATAGGAGTTGGACAAAACTAAGACGATATGGTGTGACAGTGGTTTGGGGGTCAGAACACCTGGGTTATAGTACGGATTCTTCACTTGAAATGTGAAGCATGCCGTTCCTCATTGTCTGTTGGAATTCCGACCTGTACATGGCATTAAAAGCATGAACTTGGACTGCAGACAGCATCAGATTGGAATCTCAGCTTTGTCACTTATTGTGAGATTTTTATCTAAATGAGGCATTTTTCTTAATCTCATTTTATTCATCGTTAGATGAAGGATTATAGGATCTAGTAATTAGGATGATTTGAGAATGGACTGAAGCTTTGCCAACAGTTTAACAAAGTTAAATATTATGAACTATTGCATCAAGGACTACTGTACAGTGCAAGAACCACAAAGTGCACTATCAAGCAAAAGAAAAAACAGGGCTAAAGACAGGGCTGGCGGAAGGATGAGTTTAGACGATACTTAAATAAAACACAATCTTGGTAGCACCAAAAATGAGCAACGTTTTATGTGAAGCGCTTAACATCAGTTTGTAGTTGCAATGTGGACTCTGGATTCTGTTTCCTTGGCAACTACAAAGTTAAGATAAATGCTGAATATTTTGTCTGAAAAACCCTTATCTGAAGCTTTGCACCTGGGTTGAAAATTGAGGCTGCTTCTCCGTGTCAAAGTGACTCAAATCCTCCAGGCAAAAGTGGGTTATTCCAGTTTTTACTGATCTGATTTCAACTGGCAATGTTTCTAATAGTCTGTGATTTTAGAGAACAAAGTGTTTTAGTTCTATATCCTCTTGTAAAGTCACAAAAGCAGTATATAGAGGCTGACCTAGTGGGCTAGTTGTGCCAATGAAATGAGACCATGGATATGAATTGCTAGGTCCACTCCTGTCTTCTAAGGGTTATTACTTAGCTGTCCTTTCACTAATAAACGTCCTATAATAAAATTAATGCCGAAGCAAAGTGTTCATTTTTTACACAGTGCAAAACACAATTTCCAAAAGGTAGTCAGTCTTAAAGGAATGGGTCTTAGGAACCCCATGCTTTGAACAGTGGTTAGGACATAGCACAATCACCTTTACCTTTGATAATAGAAATTTCCTGGCCCTATTTAGAAATAGTATTTAGTTAATAGGCTTGGAATGTTACATATATCTGCACCTTTCAAAAGTGCCTGATTTTGAAATGCATTCAGCATATCCTATAGGCAAAGGAGGATAGAGAAGAATCACAGGACACAGTTATTGTTCTCTAATGATGAGGACTAGAATTTCACATCAAAGACCTTGGCTTAAAGGTTATCTAGTTTAGATTGCATTTATGTTGGGATGTTCTTGGCAACATCTCTAACACATTAATGTTTCAATTTGAATATTTTTTTCATGCTGGTTAAATCAATACTATGCCACTGAATGCTTCTGTATTGTACATGTCCACTCATGAGGAAGTTCTCCTTACATTTGGGTTCCATCCACTGTCTTAATTCTGGTGGACCAACTAAAAGTTCTGTTTCTCTCTTTTCCATAATCATCCTCTGACATCAAGATCCCCAAGAATATCTCTATCTGTGAAGAACTTGCACAGATTTGAGCATTTCTGTGGTGAGATGCCTGAAAAACTCCTATTCCTGATGAGAATCACCAGACATATTGCTGTTGGTCACTGTTCTTATGCTCGGAACAGAATCTAATTCTTAGATACACCTCAGGCTAATCTCTAGAGTCCAATTTGGAGATGTGCATAAACTCACTCATAAATATGGCAATACACTTTTCTTTTTTGAGGATCATTGACAGTCATCACAACTTCAGTGTGTCACTCTTTCCATAGGTAATTATAATTGACTCAGAGCAAACATTTCTATTTTTTTTCCACAGCAAATGCTGTCTCTTAATGTGAAGTCCAGCTGCTTTTTACTTATGATGATACATATTCCAGTGATTTACTAGATTAAAATTGTCTCTTAATAACTTACACACAAAGACTTAAGGTATATAATAATTCTACATCTTATTGAATATTCATTGTACTGGGGTTTCTCAAATAGTTATTGATGTTTAGAGAATTCCAGTATTTTGCAGTATTGATGGCTGACAAGTTGCTACTTCAGAAGTGACTGCCCTCATTGCACAGCTCAGAGCCGACCAGCGCTGCTTCTTCTCTTATGCTTTTAGATTTTGATAATTAGTTTCAAATTCAACTCTCTCCTCCTTTCGCTTGCTCTCCTAACAACAAGCATGATGAATTAGTTCATATGCAATTGGCTGACTAGGAATGATGCTCATGTAATATATGTTATTAAATATGTGTTTTTTGAATTACTGTTTTATACCCAAATTAACAGAAGCAAGATGCATCGTGATAGCTTATTGCAGCCATTATGGCATTTTCTCAGTGTTAACTCACCTGACGTTACTTCCTGACCTGATGTGGGTGCGCACTTTTTCTATTTTGCCTGAATAAATACATTCCCCATTGTGCCTTTGCAGCTCAACCACTTCAGGGAAAACTTCCACCAATCAACTTTTCTTGAGAGTTAAAGCTATATCCTAATACACTTTCTTTTCTTTTAGTTATGACTTCTTTAATTGTGGAATTGCATAATATTATTTTTGTGAGTTATCTGATCAAATTATTTAAGTTTGATTAGTCTTCCATAAATCATTTTCCCATAGCTTTTCTCATTTTTGATGGACGGTTTTGGAAAATGTATGGTTCCCTGCAAGAATGCAAATGTTTTCATTTTATTTGTTTAGGTCTCTCTCAACCAAAACAGTCTGAGATACTATGGTGGAGAGGGATTCAAGAAGATGCCGTTCTCGAACCTCTTGCTTTGATGCTTCTCCTTCCTTTACCAAACATCTGTGATCAAACTCAATGTCAATGTTGATATGCTTTATTTAATGTGAAAAATTAGTGTCTGAATAAATGGCATCCTTGTCTCCCATTTCTGGACTCTGAAACTACCCGACACAACTACATTCAGGGATAATAAACACAGCTTCTCCTGATTTCCTGCCTTTCTGACTCCAGCTCTCTGACCTCCCACTGGCTGCATTCAATTTAAGCCCACATGCGTTTGTTTGATCTGAACTCATTGGCTCTGATTTTTTTGACTCAGGTCTTATAGAACTCTAGAACAGTTCTATATTTCTATTTTTTTTTCTTCCATGGAATTCAGCTTTCTTTCCTCAAGCTTTTTCCTGTGAACTTTTGATGTAACTTTTCATTTATTCTCTCTTCTTTACACTAATTATGAGATCTGTGGAGGCCCTCTTGCTGGCTGATTTCTCTGCAGCAATGTCTCTGGTTGGAACGACCTTGGCGATCCAATAAAGATGACTTAGAAAGACTATTACAAGAGAATATATGTCACTTTTGATCCTGTATGCTCACTTTTAAAGTCACTGCACTCACAATACATGTAAGTTTCTTCTATCTTTTTTTTTTTCCCTCCCTATTTCCAGACTGCCTGGAAGTCACTAATATGGACCAGGTTGGCCTCAGTCTCACAGAGGAGATTTGCCTGCCTCTGTCTCCCCAGGGCTGGGATTAAAGGCCCACACCATCAGCCAGACAAGTTCTTCAATCTTTATATCTGAAAAAGGAATCTATATATTAAAATGTGTCAAGAGTTTACAACTGCAGACCCTGTTGGCCTTTGTTTCTTCTTTCAGTGTTTTAAAATTCTATTTTATATTCTGGAATGTTCTTCAAGTATTATATATTAGAGAATATTGGTACAGAAGGTGAAGGGACACTAAATTCATTCATACTATAAAGTTAATTATATTTAGTCCACCATTCCCAATAATCATAAAATCACAGTCTGAATAAATCTAGGGTAAATCTGGCCTTGGGATAGTAAATCCAGGGCTGGTAATGCCCAGATGAACTCATAGTTGGCAAGTTCAAGGACTATAAGGTGGAAATTATACAACCTGAAATTGGAACATATTTACATGTTCTAGATTTTATTTAAAAGTGGAGTTTTTATTAACATCTTTAAGAACTCATATAATATTTGTATTTGGGTGAATGCTTAGTTTCTCAGAGGAACTCAGTCCAATGATTTGGCATTATAGTCAAGGCAAAAGAGCTGTGTGTCTTCCCAAAATGCACAAAGGAGAAAACAGCAATCATATTTCGTCAACTAAGGGAGTCTGTCAATATGCAGAGCTCTAACAACCATTCAATTCTATATTGAAAATACAACCAAATGAAATAAAATGCATTTAATTTCTAGAAAGTTGTTTCTCCAGCCAAAAGTATTTACGGAAACACTATATTTGGTAAATACAAATAAGTGTACTGTAATTATTTATAATTCAATAATGGGATTGATCTGTTGCTGTGAGATCACTACTCTTTATCTCAGCCAACAGACTGATTTTAGATTAAATACAATTTTATGATGGTTTTAACTTGAATAAGAATGTTTTAAGATATCTATTCCATATTTTTACCAAAATAAGATACTTCCAATATTATCATTTGAATACTACAATTTATACATTGCATTAATAGATAAAAATTATAAAATATGTAATGTGGCATCTTAGTTTACAGTCACTAGTATCTTAATTTACTAGTGCTTGTTTTCATATAATTATAAGTATTTTGTTAAATGCCATATTATATTAGAAATGTAATGTGCAGTTTAAGATCTAGCTAATGCTACTTTCAAAAATAGCTATTAAAGATGGAAAATTTTAAAAAGCATATTTAATCGTACTTAATAGTCAATTATGCAAATAAACATCCATCTATCCATATTCATATTTTAATATATGCATTTCACATAATATTTTTGAAAGTTATGTGACACTCAAATGCAGTATACAGTGATCACTTAATCAAAATTTTGAAGTTGTTTTTCATAAATAATAAGCATGTCTTAGTAATGGGATATGGTTTCATTACTTCAAGTTTGTGGGTGTGATTTAAAGTATAATATTTATTTGATTTCTATTACATGTTTACTTGAGGAAAAAACAAGGTGAAATAGTATATCCTTAGAAATCTAAGTCAGAATATCAATTCTTAAAATTAGGTATTCAGCTCAGTGCACACACAGGCAATGGTGAGTTAATGTCAGCATTATCACCAGATGGAGACAAAATTAATATGGTGCATTTAAATAGTACTTCATCTCACAAGGACTTATGGCCACTTGTCGTACAATGTATTAAATGGGCTTTTATGGTCAGTTCAAATTTCAAAATCTATTTTAATGATGAACGACTGGACATCAAGTGAAGGTTAAAAACACGAACCATGATCACACAAGTAAATATTAAAAAACACTGACCTCTGTATTTGTCAACCTTAGAAATGTTTAAATAGCCATATTATCTTTGTGATCTAGAGCTAAAGAATTTTCTTTATGAAAAGTTCATCAGTAGACCACATTTGACTGTCCCTTCAACTTGATTCCAGCAGCATCATGCTCTCACTGTCATAGTTGTTAGTTATCTCACGATGACCGTGTGACTTAGGTATACAGAATGCATTTTCTAATCATTCAGATGTGGATGAAGGCACTGGTTTTACTACCTAACAACTGTGAGGTTCCAAGCCAGTTGTGTAATCTACAAATAACTCAGCTACCTTATGTTTGCTGTAAGAATGAAAACTAGTACAGCCTCATTGTTATCTTGAGAGTTATTATGGGATAATTGATCAGCTGAAATGCTTGGTCTAGTGTCTAAACAGTATTGACGTTCCAAATTACTGGCTGTCACTGATGTTAATATTCCCATCTTGTTTTTGGATAAATATCCCTAATAAGTAGCATGCATTCCAAGGATAATTGTGAAAATATTTCCTGGTAATTGTAAAACAGTTGCTTCACAATGTGGATATCCTCTCTTCGCACCTGGAAATTTAAAGGACCGCAGAGACATCAGTCGCTGCAGGGATGCTGTTCACTGCCTTCAAAATCTTCTACAACTCATCAACATCATGCTCACCTTTGTTCCTCAGGATGATGCTGGAGCAAGGTTTCAGCTACAGAGTTTGGCAGTGACTGCTGGTGTCATGTTTATCCCTGCTGCTCTCACTGAGAATAGCGAATATGAAATTACCCCACCCCAAATTAGCTGCACACAACACAGATGCCTTGTGATATCAGGATGTGAGCTTCCCAACGATTCAGAGAGCATTTGTAAACTCTGCATATTCATTTCTGGGTATGTTTAAGGCTTTGCAAGATACTCTGCTTCTGTGTTTCTATGTTCTTAAAAGATCTTTGCTTCTTAGAGAACACTAGTTGACTACGAACACATCAAAAATTCAGCCTCAGGTTTGTATTGTCCCTGAATACTTTCAGGATACTTAGCTTTTAGGATTATGAGTGAGCAGGTCTTTTCTTCACACAATGGATTCCTGTGGAGATTTAGGTGGAAACGATCAAATTTTGCTAGAGAGTTTTTTTTTTTTTATTTACATGTTCTGTGAATGAGTCAAAAAAATTCCATAATGCAAAAAATTTCCCATATCTCTTAATAGCAGGTCCAATACTTCCTTTCCTTACGATCCCATGGAGAAACACTGATCTTGATTTTGCACTCATTATATCCACCTGATTACTATATACCACACTATTGTGTAGTTATTGCTGTTTTTGTCTCCTCCAAATTCCTTGAGGGCATGGATCTTTCATCTTCTTAATCTCAAGAAAGTACAGTACTAAACATCGGGTGGAAATCAGTAAGTGTGCTTTTATATGGACAAATGAATGAATGTATTTTAGTATCATATTCCTCAAATCATTGTCTCATAAATCTCAAAGAAAATAACAGAATGCACACCTTTTCTGTTGAAACAGAGAAAACAATAAATAATAAAACAATGAAGTTTAAATATTTTGCTCCATAACAAAACACCCAGGTTATCATTTACTTTTGCCATATATGAAAAATATGTTAAAATATAAGTTAAATAGGTTGTCTTTCTGATATTCTCAAAGTAAACTAGATTAAAAAATGTGATTTTCGTTGACATCTTCTGCATAAATATCTACTGTCAACACTAAAAATTAAAAGGCTATCGGTAGACACAACAGACACAAAGCCTAAAACATCTGTGAAATTTGGGGTATTTTAACTGAACAAACATCTCCATGGACATGTCTCTCAGGATCAACAGAAACAAAACAAAAATGCTAAATTCATATTTGTAATTTGACATTGTATCCAAAAGAGCAAATTGTTTTTTTAAGAACATTGAAATAAAGTCTAGCATGTAGTACACATCTGAAATCCCAATACTCAGGGACTTGAGGTAGAGAGATTATTGTGATTATGAGGGACTGTCAGCTACATAGTGAATTCTTGATGATCTTTGGCTTCAGAGTGAGACTTTGCCTCAAAAAAGCATAAAAAAGGGCCCAGAAGATGAATCAGTCAGTAAAGGTGATGTTGGACATCAAGCGTGACAACCTAGCCTCAATCTCTTTAACCCAAGTGTTGGAAAGAAGCGGATCTCTCAAGTTCTCTGATCTCCACATACTTGCTGTGTATGTGCCTCCTCCATGCATGGGGGTGCATACAAACACACACACACACACACACACACACACACACACACACACAAACACATACCCATAAAAGCATTGAAATAAAAGCATTAAAAAATGTAGGGCATATGCATTGAGTGTATGTCAAAGTATAGCTCCGATTAAAATTATTTACTTTAAAAACTGGGATATAACTCAGTAGTAGAGTATGTGCTTTGCATGTATAAGACCAGGATGAAATTCCTAGTATATAAAATATTTTTTAAAATTACGTATTTTTGCCTGTTTTGAAGAAGAACTTGATAAGGGCAAAGAACACTGAAGTTATCTATGGACAGCATAGTGGGTTAAAGATGGCGGCATAATCAGATTTATTTCTTTGTTCATTTTATTCAAAAATCCCATAGATGAATTGAAAGTGGATTTGGTAATGAATTAGATGTTCATGGCAGAAGTTCAGGAGAAGGATTTTCAAAAACCGAGAAAAATCAGTATCTAGGTAGAGCTGTTCCTGTCAGAAATATGAGCTAGATGTTTGGGAAGTTGGTGAAGTAGAAGATACAAATTTAAACACTATCACTCATGGGAATAGATGCACACCGCTGAGAAAAAGTTAAAGGATGAAAGCATAAAAGGCTGATCACAGACAGAATATGAGAGATAGTGTGAACTTAGAGATATGCAGAGAAAGCAGACTTTTCTGGGGAGGCTGAAAGAGAATCTTCAAGAAGAGCCACTGGTTCAAAGTGAGCAGATAGGGTAGCTGGATGATGCATTAGAAAATAACAGCATTAAATCCAGTTGCTGCCAGAGCTCATCAGAAAAGTTGGATGCTGTTAAATTAAATGTGAGCTATTCTTGTTTTAATTTTTAAAATATAAAAAAATTATGTGTGTGTTTTCCTGTATGCATCTAAACATACTCGTGTCATGCAATACCTGTAGAAAGCAGAAGAGGGCTTTGGATGGGGGGGTAGAGGTGAATGGATCTTGGGGGGCTAAGGAAGCTAGACGGAAATGTGTTGCCTCCAAAACCCCTAAGAAATGCACATACAGTTCCTGAACATTAGTGCCTATGTACACATGGGGGCCAGACGGGAGAGACCTCCCTTTGAATGGCTGGTCAGAGTGGTCCAAGAGACTCCAAAAATAACACAGGCTATTGCCAGAGCTCTTGATTATCTCCCAGAACTGGAAGATAAGACTCTGCTCTTGAAGACAGGACATATTTTAGACACAGGACTTGGAGAAATGTAGCAGGAACTGACCCAGAAGTATTCCGCTTAAAGTTTAGCTCTCAGAGTTCTGGAGGATATTACACAAGCTTTTAAGAAAGAAAAATCAATCAGTGTTACAATCCATCCCTAAAGCAAATGACCAGCAAAGCAAACTACTGGTGTAATAGTGGTACTGTTATCTTGAGGTAATCAACAGTTGCCTAAATGAAATTAAAGCCCTCTCAATGGGAATGAACCCTGTCTCTACCATATTTCTAGGCAATGAAATTTCTGGCCGTATGCTAAATATGAATCCCTTATACTTACAAGTATACTGTACACTATTCATTAAAGAAGTTTCTTTCTGCAACAGATGGAGGCTACTTCAGAATCCCACAACTTGTCAGACACAGAGACTATACATCTGAGAGATGCCCAGTCCTGGGTTACATATCTACAGTGGAACACCTAAGACTCAATGGAACATAGCTGAACAGGTGGGTAGGGAGAAAATTAGAGCATCCCTCAACTCTCACCAGTGAAGCTTCCTTATCCAACAGAATGTGCTGCACACAAAAGGACAAAAGGCCACAACTGGTCACCTTTTAAAGAATGAAAGACGGCAGAATGTGTGTCCCTGGATAGGACTCCTATTTTAAACCTCACCTAGCCATGGCTCAAGGACCATTGTGGAAGAGGGGGCAGAAAGACTGTAAAAGCCAAGGTTGGTCCATGAATGTAGGGAAGCAGAGGCTTTCGGGTCACTGAAAGCTTGCATGTGTGAACTTGTGGCAATGGGGTCATCGAGCACAGGAGCCATGCCAACTCAATCAGACGAGGGCCCAGAGTGGAGCAAGGGAAATGGGCGGCAGGTCAGCCCTAATCTGGGAACTATTGCAGACTGATTATTACTAGTGGAGGGAGAATAGTCTTTATTTATGATCTCTATATAGGCTGACTAGACTCCAGTGGATGAATTTGAATGGAAGGACATCTGGGTACAAATGCTTGACTGGATAGGACCTAACATGTATGGTAGAATACATGAGGTCCTGTGGGGACAGGTGAGGGACATGGATAGGGGAGGGGTATGAATTTGATTAAGAACTGTTATATATACAAAAGCTCAATAAAAAATTTAAAAGTTATGTGTATTTTGTACCCTTGTCATGCAATACTCGTAGAAGCCATAAGAGGGCATAGGATCTCCTAGAACTCCAGTTACAGACAATTTTTAGTGGTTAAGTGTGTCCTGGGAATTGAACTCAGGTCTTCTGGAAGAACAACTGGTTCTTTAACCATTGAGCTATCTCTCCAGCCCTCAAATGTGAGGTATTTTTTGGAGAATATAGATTTTCAAGTGACTCTACTAATATGAAAGGCTTTCTCACAAATTTCATCACCCTCCTTAAGTAAGACATTAAATAAGAATGTTATTATTTATTAAACTGTCTAACCCTCTCTGTCAAAGAGAATAAATAATGCCAAGCTAGTGTAAAAAAAAAGAGGTAATCATATTAGTCCAAAAACCTACTGACAAATTACACATACAGTATCTCTACATGAGTCCATGTGCATAGCTGAGACTATATAACAAGAAACAGTACCAGACAGGAGAAACCTTCCTTTGAGTTGTTGGTCAGGGTAGTCTAAGAGACTCCTAAAATGACACAGGCTATTGCCACAGGCTTTGCTTGCCTCCCAGAACTAGAAGGCAAGCCTATATTGCTGAAGACAGGACATCCTTTGACACAGGATTTGAAGCGATGGAGCTGGAACTGACCTGGGAGCTACTTCCCCTGAAAGCTAGGTCTCAGAGCTTTGGTGAGCACTATGCAAGCTGCTAAGGGAGAACATCAGTTGATGATCCAATCCCAGCTTTGAGACCAAATAACCACATCAATCACTGGAAACCCTAAGCCTGTTCCATCCCTAGACAAATGTAATTTCTTATTATGTGCAAATTATGGATCCTTATATTTACCTGCAAGTATTCCAGTCATTGTGTACCAATGAAGCTTCTTTTGTAACAGACAGAGACTATTACAGAGCACCACAACTGATGACCACAGACATTGTCTGTGAATTGCCCAAGCATGAGTCACATCAACAATGCAACCTCTACACCTAAGGTTCATGGAACATAGAACAAGGGCTAAAGAGAACACTAATGCATCTTTCAATTACCATCAATGAAGCTCCCTCACACAGTAGAGGACCAGGAACACAAGTGGTCACAAGTGTCCAAAGTGTAGAGAAAAGTCTACAGAGAGGGAGTCTTTTGTCAAGAACCTATATTAAACTCCACCCACCCAGGGCTCAGGGAACATTGTGGGAGAGGGGTCAGAAAGATTGTAAGAGCCAGGGAGGAGGTGCATGACCATAGTGAAATAGACTCCTATAAGCTCCTGAGAGCTTGGTTATATGAACCTATAGCAATAGCATCAGCATGCACAAGGCCTATGCAAACTTAAGCAGACAAAATTCCAGTATGGAACTGTGGAAATGGGCAATAGGCCCCAATCTTAGTCAAAGAATTATTGGCTACCACTGGGTGAGGAAGATAGTCTTCTTAGAGGGAGGACCCTAGAAAGACTCACTAGACCCCAGTGGATGAACTTGCACTGAGGGACGTCAGGGGACACTAACTTGACATGACGGACCTTAATTCAAATGACAGAATGTTTGAAATCCAGTTTGGGGGGTGCTATGGGAGGGTGCCAATTATTACAATATGTAATAATAAATAAAAATTTAAACTTAATAAGTAAATGACAACAAAAATTTAAGAATATGTTTGCCTGTATTTGGGTGTTACACTTTTCCTTAAGGAGAATTTGTTGGTAAAAATAGAATTAACAGTTTGTTTTTCACATTCTAAAAATAGCTAAGTGTCTGTAAAATATACTTATCTGTCTTAACTGCAAAGATCTCAAATATTCTTGTTTAACCTCAGTTTTTCAGAAGTGTGATTTTCCAAGTGAAATAATGAATAATTACTCTGTAATAAACCTCAACTTAGCTTCAACAAGCAAGGCCTCATAGAATGAAGATAAAAATGTTTTATGTGATTACTGCATTTCAGTGACTAGGATGAACATTTTTATTTATTTTGGAATTCCAAAGCCTTCTTCTATTAATTATTTATCCTTAGCTTAATAACTAGGATGCAAAATAAATGAGTTCCAGGAAAGTGTAAAATGGAGAAAGTATTGGTTTTCAAAATCTTTTAAAACATAAAGGTAATTTTAATTAACATAAAGTCATTAATGCCATTTAGTAATAGGATACTTGAGAGCTAACAACTAAAGTGATGTGCTTCAATAAATATTTTAAACATTTAGAAGATAAAATTTAGATTTTCACCATCTGGGACAATTGAGGAAATTACATTGTTTAAAGTGTCACTATAAAGTATAGCTATTTCAGTATGGATAAAATGATGTAGGACTAAATGACCTCATAGAATGAATGTGAGACTAAAAACACGAACAAGAAAAAAGTGCTTTGATTTCTTAGCCATTTCTCACATTTCTTTAATTTTTTTCTTTCTACAAAAGTGAATTAGTTTATGGCCTGTAGGGAAGAGAGAAGAGCCTCAAAGAAACTCTCAAAGTTGTATGATATTGTAGTTCTACTCTTCCACACACCATAATTAATTTTGTATAGGGGAAATTGCCTTTGATATTGCAAGAACAAATGACATATGTTTTTCCTTGTTTGTGGATCTTAGCACCAAATCTTTATATGTGAGTATATATCCTTTGTAACTGCAGGAGCCAGGAAAATAGAAATAAATCATGGAGGTAAGGGAAAAGAAAGAGCCTGAGAGAGAGGAATAGTAGGAGACAGGTGTTACCAAGGGGGAAATGGGTAAATGGGGCATTTAACTGGGAAAGGAAGAAGGAGGATTATATAAGGAACCATTGGAATAGAGGGGAAGAAGGTGTTCAAGAGAGGGGGATCATAAGAGAGAGGTCAAGGAGGAATTGGAGAAAATGGGGTTACTTTAACTGGGGAAGGAAGAAGAAGCGTTGGAGAGGGAGGGGGAAAGGAGAGATAATACTTAGCTGGTGTGAAAAACCAGAGGGAAATGTACTAGTTCAAAAGTCTACAGAAAAGTATACATACAGTATCTGTATAAGTGCATGCATATAACTGAAGTCTATAAAAACAAAACAAAACAAACAATAACAAAAAAACCAACAGTGCCAGACATGAGAAGCTTTCCTTCCAATTGTTGGTCAGGGTAGTCCAAAAAACTCCCCAAATTACACAGGTTATTACCACAGCCCTTGGTTGCCACCCAGAACTTGAAGGTAAGACCCTATTGCTGAAGACAGGGCATACTTTGGACACAGGACTTGGAGCAATGGAGCTGGAACTGTCCTGGAAGCCTCCTCCCTGAAGACTATTAGTTTTGGAGGGCACTATGCAAGCTGCTAAGGGAGAATATCAGTTGGTGGTCCAAACCCAGCTTTAAAGTCTAATAACCACAACAATGACGGGCACGGCAAACTATATTGGTGCAGTACTAGTACTTTTATCTTGCGGGGTAATCAACAGCTACATAATTGGACTTAAAGCCCACTTAATAGGCATGAACTTATGTGTGGCACTGTAAACACAGCCAAATACACATGGCTGGAGAGGTCATCGAACTTAGAGAAAACCCTACTAAGTCTGTTGCAGCCCTGTACAAACGTAATTTCTTACGATATGCTAAATATGGATCTTCATATTTGCAGACAAGGGTGCCAGTCACCACTCATCAAAGAAATTTCTTTTGCAACAGATGGAGACTATTACAAAGTTTCACGACTGGTCATACACAGAGAATAAGTGTCTGTGGGATGCCCAACCCTAAGTGACATATCTATAGTGGAATCTCTACACTTAAGGTTCATGGAACATATTGGTAGAAGACGTAGAGAGAATACTAATGCATTACTCAACTCTCATCAGCAAAACTTCCTCACACAACAGAGGGTGATTAACACAAAAGGCCACAAGCGGCCAAAGTATAGAGAAAGAGACTGCATAGTGAGGGTCCCTGGACAGGACTTCTATATTAAGTTTCATCTACTCAGGGCTCAAAGATCATTGTAGGAGAAGGGATAGAAAAATTGTAAGAGCCAGGGAAGGAGGTGTGCAATCATAAGAAAACAGAGTCTTACAGACTTCTGGGCCCTCACTCATATGAACTTATAGCAGTGGAAACAACTTGCACAAGACACATATAAACTCAATCAGACAAAAACCAGCATAGAACTTGGGAAATGGACAGGAGGCCACAACTTAGAGGAAGAACTATTGGCAGATGATACTGCTGGCCAAGAGAGAGTTCAATTTCTTTAAAGGGGTGATGCTTGACAGGCAGAAGAAACTCCAGTGAATGAATACACACTGAGGGACATTTGGGTACACAAACCTGACTTGATAGGCCTATGATAAAATGCATGAAGTCCTCGGGATGGGATACAGAATGAGGGGAGGTGGAGGGAAGGGAGAGCTCAATATGATCAAGAGGCATTATATGAAATACAGCTTGTGAATGATAGGCTAGCAAACCACAAACTTTTGTATTAAAATTAAAGAAAATCATAATACTTTAATATAATCATGTATAACATTTTTGGAATGTTTATTTTTGTCAACTGGAAGATATTTTAGTGATTAATGTCAAATTGGAAGTTTTACAGGACTTTTATTTATTTGTATACTCAAAAGGACTAGTCCTTAAAGGACACTGTACACATACACATACTTATACAAAGAAAGACACAAAAAGAAGACCTTATGCCTGGACACAGTTATATCGTATCTTATTTTCCTCCAGTTACATAGAAATAGACCCAGAATACTACCCAAGAAGGAAACCAGAAGTTCTTACATTTCCTCTTCCATGCTTTAGAATCCTTCCATTTGAGCTTCACAGTAACCCTTGCGGCCCTTAAAGAAAAAGTACCTTAAGAAAAGTTCAGTAGCTCAAGGGATTTGCAAGTTTTCTGTGGTTATGAATAGTATGTGGTAGACTGGAGTTTTAAATGTAATTATTTAAATTACTAGTATATATTTTCTTCTTTCTTATGTCATAATAGTTGGATGCAGTGTGTTTCTCAACACATAGCCCATTTAACCCATGTTGGTATCAATTACTGCCTTAGATATTATTACATGTTTTTCAGTTTTACATAGCATGGAATGAAGAAAATG
The DNA here is from genome assembly GCF_000622305.1 of Nannospalax galili. Lineage (NCBI taxonomy): Eukaryota > Metazoa > Chordata > Mammalia > Rodentia > Spalacidae > Nannospalax > Nannospalax galili. Next base: position 573,149 of record NW_008357164.1, read on the forward strand.
ATACTATTCAAAGAATTGCTATATGGATTCAATAATTCAGTATTTCTTCAACTTTAAATGTCCCCAGATGCATTAAATGTCAATAAACGTTTATAGCTATTATACCAACTAATTTACACATTATTTATTAAAGCAGGTTGTTTTCAACTTCATTATCTGTCAGAGAAAGTATTGATGATAGACCATTAAAATACAATATTCCTCCAATATTTAGTTGTTCATTCTTCTGTCGTAGCTGTTCTGTGTAGTCTCTACTGCTGAGACATTTTTATCATACTTTGAAGTCCTCTCATTCTATAGGGTGCAAGAAAAGATTTGGAGCAACTTTAATATACATAATAAAATCTTCTATTGAAATTTTTCTTTGTTAATTTCATACATGTTTAAAGTGCTCTGATTATTCTAATTTCCTACCCTCTCCTGCCTCCACCCCAAATTTATTAACTCCCTCCTCTTTCTACAATTACCTTTCAAATATTAATCTTTGAGACCCACTGAATATTTTCTTTTTAAAAATTTATTTTATTATTCTATGAGAATTTATATATAAAAATAATGTATTTTGATAACATTCATCTCTAATTCCTCCACTTTCTCCTTCAAGAGCTCCTTTCACCCCTCACCCTCTCCCAAACCCATCTTTGTACTTGTAGAGTAATAAGTGATGCTAATGATTTTTACATATGTTTATTGATTTGAGCATTGTGGAATTTAAGTGAGGTAAATATTACTTTGATAGCTTCAAGAGAGTATTTTGAATTTTAACAATATGAAACACCTCAGCTAGGCTTACAGGATGTATTTTTATCTCTAGAATCTGAAGAGTTGTCCCCAGTCGTGAGGTGTTTGGTAGAAGGGAAAACATTCTAAGTTTAACAATTAGGAATAGGGATCAAGTCTCCCCTTCTCTAACTTCCTAAGTAGCTTCCAACTGTCCAGTTGGAATTATCCATACTAATTTAAATAAAAAGCTAAAATTATACTGGCAGTTTTTGTAGAACTGTAAATTTAATCTCTTATTTACAAATTAGAATTTCTGAGTTATATTGACTGTGAACGCCTTCATGACTAACAATTTCATTAAGCAGAATTATTTCCAACCTCATAGTCCTGAGTAAAATCCATTTAAAGAAATTAGTTTATGAAAGAAAGTAATTAAATTTACTATGAATGAAGAAAATTGGAATGACTC